>NW_020664540.1:16378458-16428328 GCF_002925995.2 Terrapene triunguis | reverse complement strand
TCCCAGACCCTGCACCCCCTCCTTCATCCCAACCCCCTGCCCCATGTCAGAATTCCCTCCTGCACCAAACTCCCTCTCGGAGCCCACACCCCTCACCCTCTTCTGCACCCCAACACTCTGCCCCAGCCTGAAGCCCCCTCCTGCACCCAAACTCCCTCCCAGAAAGAAACTAATATAACAGCTGTTCTAAGGTAAGAAGTAGGCTATTTTGAATTAACTTAACTATATTCTACATGTTTTAAAACTGAAATGTAACCACAGAATGGCTTTATATTAATTAGAAGGCGAGTTTAGTATAGCGTTAATAGCCTTTATGCCATAATTGTGATAATTTTGTTTTAAATTAGGAAAAAGACTTGTATACAGGGGCCCCACAAAATCTAATAGCCCCAGGTCCACAGGAGAGTTAATCCGGCCCTGTTCACGTAGCTGGCGTAACGTAACTTAGGTCGACTTACCCTGGTAGTGTAGTCAATTCCAGAGAGGAGAATACACTGAAGCATTTGGTTTGAAAATTAAACCCGTATTGAAAAGTTCCATTGACTGTGTGAAGAGATACAAGAAAACCAAGCTAGGTAAAATGTTAGCCCAGACAACCTTTAGAGCAGGAGTCGGCAATGTTCGGCACGCGGCTCACCAGGGTAAGCACCCTAGCGGGCCAGGCCAGTTTATTTACCTGCTGACGCGGCAGGTTCGGCCGATCACTGCCACCTCTCGCCACGGTTCGCCGTCCCGGGCCAATGGGGGCGGCAGGAAGCCGCGGCAAGCACATCCCTCGGCCCGCGCCGCTTCCCGCCGCCCCCATTGGCCCGGGACGGCGAACCGCGGCCAGTGGGGGCCGCGATCGGCCGAACCTGCCGCGTCAGCAGGTAAATAAACTGGCCCGGCCCGCTAGGGTGCTTACCCTGGCGAGCCGCGTGCCGAACGTTGCCGACCCCTGCTTTAGAGAATCCCATTAACTATATCTATTGTGTTACCTGTGACACAATCCTGCAGAGCCTGTGGTCTTGTTGTTGGTTTACTACGCTGTGAAAGGAGACAGATCTGTACTGTACTGTTCCCCTCCAGAAGCATGAACTCCAGCAGATCCATTCCACAGGCCCTACGGCAGTCAAAAGTCAGGGTAACTGACCTCTCCCAGAAAGGGATACATTCAATGTACATTTGAAAGCAATAACGATACAGCAGCTGACACAAAGCGGCAAACCCTTATCTGACATTTCCTAAAAGCCCACTTAGGGGAGAAGAGATTCCTACTGGAAAGTGGCCAATGTAATGCCATTGTTTCAAAAGGGGCCTAGAGACACACTAGGAAGTTACAGATCACTTAGCTTATCTTCTGTTTGGGGAAAGTATAAAACACTCTGAAGGGATGGAGTGTGTGTGGCAGAAAGGAGGGCGATATATGTAAAGTACAACTGGATAGCTAGCCAACATGGATCAGCGAGAGAATCATAGAATATCGGGGTTGGAAGGGACCTCAGGAGGTCATCTAGTCCAACCCCCTGCTCAAAGCAGGACCAATCCCCAACTAAATCATCCCAGCCAAGGTTTTGTCAAGCCTGACCTTAAAAACCTCTAAGGAAGGAGATTCCACCACCTCCCTAGGTAACCCATTCGAGTGCTTCACCACCCTCCTAGTGAAAAAGTTTTTCCTAATATCCAACCTAGACCTCCCACACTGCAACTTGAGACCATTACTCCTTGTTCTGTCAAGAAGGGCCTGGCTTTTCACGTGTGGACATGCTCTTAAATTGTGGGGTCAGATTTTGCAGTGGCGATGAATAAAGAGCTCAGATTAAGACCACACATGTGGGTCAGGTTCCAGGAGGAAAATCCAAGTTGAGTATCTCTAGCACAGGTTGTGCAAAACAAAGGGGCAGATCCTGCAGCTGGATGCACGAGGGCAGGTCCCAGCAACCACGCCAGACAAGGGGGTAGGTTCTGCAAGGGTCTGTCATGGGGCTCACTGTGGGCCTAGTGGCTGGCCTGTGCAGACCCATTGCAGAATCTGGACTGAAGCCTGCAACAGTGTGTGGCTGGTCCTGCACAATACTGGTGTTGCACAATTGAGTGGGAAAGCTGCTCACTAAGGGTGAAGGAAAGACTCTGATTGCCTTTGGTCAAGGCCCTGAGAGGTACAGCACTTGTGACAGGCAGGCAGCTCAATCCTGAAGAAACAGGTCTAGAAAGAGGAAGAGCATCCGTTGCAGTTGCTCTGACCACTACACAAAGGAAACCATGAGAGAGTCACACACCGTCTGAGAGCGCCATCGCCCCCTCTGCACAGGAGAAATATCCAATTACTATATTTAGAAAACAGATCTACTGGTGTCTGCGTTGAAAATATAGTTTCAAAGCTGGTAAAACTGGGACCTTTTAATTATATTAATATACAGAATGAACTAGAATTCTGCTCTCCGTTCCATCCATGCAGCTCCAGTGAAGATGCGTATCAGCTCTTGTATGCAAGGAGAAAAGAAGAACTGAAAATTTAAGAGATTCCACAATCAGATTATTATGGGATGCGACAATGCCAAGGTAACAGAGGCTGCTGGGAGACACAGAACTGATGCAAGACAAAGCAATATGAATTCATCCAACGGCGTATGCCTTTGTGCAACTGCAGCAAGTCTCTGGAAGAGACCAACGTACACTGGCAATCAATGGAGTTGGCAAAAATAAAAACTGGATTCGCAGAAAATAAAATAACCAGTTAAGGAAGGAAAAGGTAAAGCTGAATAAAAGAGCAAGGTTAGAAAGGAATGTCCCAGTTATGGCCAAATGTATTTAAAAATGCAATAATGAAAATGACTTTGCAAATGTGCCATGTGGGAAAGAAAGCAGATGACTCTGACCTCAATGTCTAAAAGAGAAGAGATTACAATATGTCAAAGACAAGGGCAAAATGCACAAAACGTTAGAGATTGGTACAAAAAACACACATGTTGCAGTGAATAGGAGAGGGAGTCAGGACACCTGGGTTCTGTTCCCAAATGTGCCTTTGACTGGCTGAGTGACCTCAGCCAACCGTTCAACTGCTGCCAATCTCGGTTTCCCCATCTGTCAAAGTTGTGTGGGCTTGTGAGAATGAATACATAACCACCTTAGTAAAGCGCTTTGAACCTATCGATCAAAAAGTGTTATGTATAGTTATTGTTACACGCAGATTGAAGAGTGGACCTCAAGCTAAGGTGCATAAGAACAAAAGAATGTCTATACTGGATCAGAGCAATGGTCCATCTAGCCCAGTATCCTGTATTCAAATAGTAGCCAGTGTGTGATGCTTCAGAAGGAATTAAAACAGGTAATCATTGAGTGATCCATCCCTTGCTGTCCACCACCGGCTTCTGGCAGTCTAAAGCTAGGGACACCCAGAGCATAAGGTTGCATCCTTGACCATCTTGGCTAATAGCCATTGATGGACCTATCCTCCACAAACTTATCTAATTCTTTTTAGAACCCACTTATACCTTTGGCCTTCATAACATCCCCTGGCAATAAATTCCACAGGTTGACTGTGCGTTGTGTGAAGAAATACTTTCTTTTGTTAAACCTGCTGCCTATTAATTTCATTGAGTGACCCCTGGTTCTTGTGTCATGTGAAGGAGTAAATAACACTTCCTTATTTACTTTCTCCACACCAGTCATGATTTTAAAGACCTCTATCATATCCCCTCTTAGTCGTCTCTTTTCAAAACTGAACAGTCCCAGTCTTATTAATCTCTCCTCTTATTAATGTCTCCTCATATGGAAGCTGTTCCATACCCCTGATCATTTTTGTTGCCCTTCTCTGATTCTTTTCCAATTCTCATAGATCTTTTTTGAGCTGCAGAGAGCAGAACTACAAGCAGTATTCAAGGTGTGGGCGTACCATGCATTTATATAGTAGCATTATGATATTTTCAGTCTCATTATCTATCCCTTTCCTAATGGTTCCTTTTTTGACTGCCACTGCACAATGAACAGATTTTTTCAGGGAACTATCCACAATGACTCCAAGATCTCTTTCTTGAGCGGTAACAGCTAATTTAGACCCATCATTTAGTATGCATAGTTGGGATTATGTTTTCCAATGTGCATTACTTTGCATTTATCAACATTGAATTTCACCTGCCATTTTCTTGCCCAGTCACCCAGCTTTGTGAGATCCCTTTGTAACTCTTCAGCTTTGGACTTAACTATCTTGTGTAGTTTTGTATCGTCTGCAAACTATGCCCCTCACTATTTACCCCTTGTTCCAGATCATTGATGAATATGTTGAACAGCACTGGTCCCTGTACAAATCCATGGGGACCCACTATTTACCCCTCTCCACTGTGAAAACTGACTGTTCATTCCTACCCTTTGTTTCCTATCTCTTAACCAGTTACTGATCCATGAGAGGACTTTCCCTCTTACCCCATGACAGCTTACTTTGTTAAGGGTCTTTGGTGAGGGACCTTGCCAAAGACTTTCTGAACGTCCAAGTACACTATATCCATTGGATCACCCATGTCCACATGGTTGTTGACACCCTCAAAGAATTCTAATAGATGGGTGAGGCATGATTTCCCTTTACAAAAGCTATGTTGACTCTTCCCTAATGTACTGTGCTCATCTATGTGTCTGATAATTTTGTTCTTTATTATAACTTCAACCAATTTGCCTTGTATTGAAAATAGGCTTACCAGCCTGTAATTGCCAGGATCACATCTGGAACCTTTTTTAAAAATCAGCGTTCCATTAGCTATCCTCCAGTCACCCGATACAGAGGCTGATTAAAATGATAGACTACATACCAGTTAGTAGTTTGAGACAGTTCCTCAGATTTATCACCTAAAAACAGTGGCTCAGGTTTGGGAATCTTCCTCATACCGTCTGCAGTGAAGACCAATGAAAAGAATTGATTTAGCTTCTCGGCAACGGCCTTGTCTTTCTTGGGTGCTCCTTTAGCACCTTGATTATCCAGTTGCCTCACTGACTGTTTGGCAGGCTTCCTGCTTCTAATATAATTTAAAAAATTCTGTTAGTTTTTGTGTCGTTTGCTAGTTGCTCTTCAAATTCTTTTTTGGCCTGCCTAGTTATATTTTTAGACTTCACTTGCCAGAGTTTATGGGTCTTTCTATTTTCTCAGTGGGATCTGACTTCCAATTTTTAAAAGATGTCTTTTTGTCTCTAAATTTTTCTTTTACTCTGTTTAGCCATGATGACATTTTTTCTGGTCCTCTTACTTTTTTTTATTTGGGGGTATACATTTAGTTTGAGCCTCTATTGTGGTGGTTTTTTAAAAGTTTCCATGCAACTTGCAGGCATTTCACTCTTGTGACTCTTCATTTTAATTTTTGTTTAACTAGCTGCCACATTTTATGTGTAATTCTGCGTTTTGAAGTTAAATGCTACTGTTGTGAGTTTCTTTGGTATTTTCCCTCCATAAGGATGTTAAATTTAATTACATTGTGATCACTATTACTGAGTGGCTCAGCTAGATTTGCCTCTTGGACCAGATGCTCTGCGCCACTTAGGACTAAATCAAGAATTGCCTCTCCCTTGTGGGTTCCAGGATTAAATGCTTCAAGAAACAGTCATGAATGGTGTCTAGAAATTTTATCTCTGCGTCCCATCCTGAGATGACATGTTCCCAGTCACTATGGGGAGAGATGAAATCCCGCATTATTATTAGGTTTTATGTTTTTGTAGCGTCTCTAATCTCCCTGAGCATTTCACAGTCACCACCACCATCCTGGTCAGGTGCATGGTAGTAGATTCCCACTGCTATGTTCTTATTATTTAAGCATGGAATTTCTATCCATAGAGATTCTATGGTATAGTTTGAGTCATTTAAGATTTTTACTATATTTGTTTTGCATATGCTTTCTTTCACATATAGTGTCATTCTCCCACCGGAATGACCTCTGTCACTCCTATATATTTGTGCCTTGGTATTCCCATTCCCATTAATAATCATCATTCCACTAAGTTTCTGTGACGCCTGTTATATCAATATCCTGATTTAATGCCAGGCACTCACGTTCACCCATCTTAGTATTTACACTCTGTGTTTGTAGTTTGACAGCAAAGAACTTGCATAATGATATGTGGAGAGTTTGAAAACAAAACGAATCATAATTTAAAAGACACTACACGACATAATTGAAAATGAAACTACACACTATCCAATGAGGAGACAAACAAGAAGTGGAGGGGAGACACTCTGCCAGCAAACACTCCTCATCTATGTCTGGAGCGACCTAGCCAAGACCAAAGAGTCAGAGTGGAGCATCTTGGCTCCCTCTTACTGTTAGCACTCAGAGCATAGCGCCCACAGGCCTTGCTGGGCATACAGTCCCATACAGGGCATGTGTGGCTGATCCACACGGGGATGGGTTTGTTGCCGCACCACAGAGAGGCTGGTTCTTTAGTTCATGCTGTGGAGACTCCTGCTTTCAACTCTGGAGGTCCCTGTTCACCCCTCTGGTTGGCCAAGATGTGACAGGTGCTAGGTTGGGGTGGGAGGTGTTATCACAGGGAGCTGGGGCTATGTGGAGAGAAGAAGTAATGGCAGGACGGGGAGCTGGATCCACTCTTAGGATGACCTGAGGAGCTTCATCCCTCTGGGAAATTCAGCTCTACACTGTCCAGCCTGGGAAGGGGCAGATCAGGGGAGCCGACTGCTGCCTGAAAAGGGAGAAAGGGGCCCTGCTGCAACCCCTGCCTGGCAGAGGGGGTTGACAGCTCCTGGTGGGGCAGAACTGATGGGTGAGAAGATGTGGGGGTGAGAGCTCCATCCCCTGAATAAGTCTGGGAGCACTGGCACACACACACGGGATGGGCAGGGCAGACCCAACCCACAACACAATCTTGTTTTTCTAAATGTCACGATTTCTTGGGGCCTCACTCACAACTGTTGAACCTTTGGAAGTGGCCATACTGCCTGTCTGATCCCAGTTCTCAGGGAGCCTGAAACACCCCCAGAGAGACAGAAATCGGATCCCCTCTGAAGGAACTAGGAGGCCGGGGCTCCTGTGTCATTTGTAACATTATTGATGGAGCATCGCCCGCACTCTTCACTGCAGTATATGGGCTCCTCGTTCCCCCTCGCTTCATTGCTGCTGCAGATCCTGGTACCAGCTTGGCCCAAATACTTCTCTTAAAACCCAGGCACCTTCGTGCTTCGCTTCAGCTCATATTTATTGCTTCAGTTTCACTAGGACTAAAGACACCTAAATGTCAAGTACAATTATTTCATCGGATGCCTTTTCTAGCTGGCCTTTCACTGTAGCAGAACAACCCATGCAGTGATGAAGGAGCGGGAGCAGAACATGAAAACAATTTGCCATTAAAAATAAAGAGACAGTTCATGCAAATGAGGCAATACATATTCATCAAATGTGAAAATTAAGGCAATGCGTCATTTGCATGACACCTCCTCATCTGAGGGCTTTCGCCCTTACACAGGTGTGCTGTTGGGAAGGAATCTCTATCCACCCAGCGCCACCCCACTGAGACTCCAGCACTGGGAGAGAAGGTAAAAGCCAATTTTCTGCAGGTGGCAGGAGGCGGTCAAGGCAATTCCTTCCCTTTCCCAGCACAGAACTCTCCCCCCACACCCCATATAAGATGATTCCCCCGTGTGCTACTAACACTAGGTGAGATCCCCGTTAAAGAGAAAGGGCTCCTGAAACAAAACACCAGCTACCAAAACTGAATAGAGCAGCAGCTCTTTGTATTTTGATTCAGCTCCTCGTAGGTCCGCTTCTGTAGCAAATTCTTCCTCCTTTGTCTATAAAACCCTTCTCAGGCTGGGGCGGAAAGAGAGGTGTCAGTTTCACAGTATGGAATAAACAGATGAGTCCTTCCATCATTGACAATGGTCCAAGCAGCTCTGAAAACACCCAGGGCCTGCTTTCTCCTCCACCTTGTGCCATCAAGTTACATCAGTGCAAAGTGGTTTTGCTCTCTGTGCACTCACTTGACAAAGGACATTGCAAGGTGAAAAGCAGTAGGTAATCCAGCCCACCGAGTATTCACCTTTAAGGGTCAGCAACCTATAATATGCCCGGTTAGTGTGGGCTGGCCAGGAGAGCAGAAGCCCATTATCTCACATGGCATCTTGGCTTCCCACTCTTTGAGATTCAGGGATGGCTGCTTCCTCTGGCATCGAACCCGCTTATGTCGCCTTCAGGAGGCCCAGATCTGGGCTGCAATCCCAGAGCGAGTCTCCGAAGGGTTGAAAAGATCATGAAAGCAGCCTATAATGCTGCTGCTCCTTTGATACAAGTTGAGGGAGGTTGTGACAAAGAGGATCTTGGTCATGACCAGATTCAGGCTAATCTCTGGGGGTTGGAGGGCTTGTGTATTTCAGACTCAGCCATGGTTGTCCGAAGCACATTGAGGGACTCCCACAACCTAATGGGAGGATCTGTCTTACACAAGTGATTGACAGGCAACTTCGTTGATGGGAAACTGTGGGCACGTTTCTGGGTCAGCTTCATCACAGAAGGAGCACTCAGCAAAGTCCGTGCAGCCGAGGTCTTTGGATCCGGGTTCACACCGCTATGACACGCTCACTGCGTTTGGAAGACTGTTCTGTGTGCTCACTCTGCCAGCCGCTGCACGGAGGCATGTCAGACTGAGGGATCAACCCTGCACCCCCGTGTCCCCAGGCAGGGAAAGCCCACTTGCAACGAGCAGTGTGCAGCTCTCTCTGTGCCGTTCCAGCTAAGCTAGCTATTCTATAAAGACAGGTGACACCATCACCATGTCTACTCCCCTCCCTACTCCTTTTGGGGTGGCTTCCACCCTCAGGAATGCTGGGGGGAGCCGACTCTAAGCTAAGGGGAGCCATCACATCCCTCCTCTTCTTCAGGACAGCCGCGTTCCCTTCCTGCAGGACAGATGGGATGCTAAGACACTGACTCATTCAGATCATGTTTCTATGGTTTCCTTGGACAATGGCCTACATTCTCTTCTCACTTGCACTGACCTGACCGGTGAAATGGAGGAGAATTTGGCGTATTGCGTTTGGATCATCCTCCGCCTGAGCCAAGCACCACGCTACCCTTCCCCCGTTTACAACCCTTCAATTCAGGGTTGAAAAGAAAAGTGTAACTTCAGGAGATGGCTGAGAAATTATCTGAGCTGTAGCATTATAGCATTGCCGCTGCTGCTGAATGTCTCATTGTTAACAGAGTTCCTCTGGGCTCTGTTCGAAGCCCCTTTTTATTTTCAATACAAATGAGCTAGGCCTACATTTCCAGAGTTCATTTGCATTTTTATGGGGATGAAGCCATTCTGTGCGCCAGTAGGTCTTCTGCAGATAGTGCACTGGTTACTTTTTAAAAGGCATTTAACATAATGAAGGCTAGATTGCTGGCTATTAAGCCACACAGCTAAGTGGGGAAATATCTGAAAATGTGTTTCATCTAGATACATTAAACTGGGAAATACTGTAGCCTTCCGTTTCTTATCAACCAAAATATATGCAACTTTTATTTCGGTTCTATAGCTGGGTGTGTGTATTTAAGGCTTTGCAGCAATTGGGGGCAGACGCATTCAATAGAAGCAGTCTCTCTGCTGGATGGAATGATTCGGCTCAGAAATGAGCAGCAGTGTATTTGGATAAGAAGAAAACAAAACTAATGAGGACAAGGATGCAAACAACATAAAACAGCGTGAGGGCATGGCCTAATTCTGTGGCCACTCTAAGCAGTAGTTTTGCGGGAGAGGCTGACTTCAGTGGGAGCAAGATAGCTAATTTACGCTTTCACCGACCTACTGTCCTCAAGCACAAATTACTACCCTCAAAGGAAGCGCCAACCTGTGGTGTACTAGGGACTATATAGGAATTTCAAGTTCTCAATTTAAGAGTGAGAGGGGCAGGAGGGTTCTTGATCCTGCTTGCAAGCTAGGGAGCTCTGTAGTGAAGTGTGGATCTGGGAACAGCCAGCTGGGTAAAACAGTCTACAAAATGGTGGAGTGAGTTGTGCCTTCCTACCTTAGAGAGCAGCCTGCTTTATTTCTCTCTGGTTTGGGATTCTTGTGCGTTATTGTTCTGAATTCTCAGAAATACAGCCAAATTACTTCACGAGCTTCCACTGAGAGTGTTTACATTTCTGTCTAACTTCTCTGGGTGTAGGCTGTGAACATAACAGAACCCTTCATCCACTCCTACAACCCTGTCCTGAGATATGACAGTAGTCCAGACACACAAACAGCAACCCTTCCTTATGCATCACATTGGACCTGCATAAGGGTTTACAGTGTCTAATAACCCAGCTGCCCCCATTTAAAGTAATTCTTAGCTTGAATTTATTTCTTTGTATTTTCACTGCTCTACAATAAAAGACCCAATGCCCTGGGCATCCTTAAAAAAAACTTTTAAAAACACACATACCCAGCAAAAAGAATGAGGAGTACTTGTGGCACCTTAGAGACTAACACATTTATTTGAGCTCACACCTTCTTGTCAACGGTTGGAAATGGGCCATCCTGATTATCACTACAAATGTTTTTTTTTTCCTTCTGCTGATAATAGCTCACCTAATAGCTCACCTTAATTAATTACCCTGTGACAAGGTTGGGACTCACCACCTGGCGCCTCCTGCTAGTTACCTCCGGGAATTAGCTCAGTCCAGTGGAGCGCCCCCTCCTGGTGGTGTCCCGTCCATCGTCTCGCCCTTGGTTGGCGCCTGAGCCCGCATTGCTCCCAACTCGCGGCATCCTCTTCCGGACCACTGCCCTCCGGCAGTGCCCCTCAGTCCATCCACACCCCCTTCCAGAGGAAGACGGGGGGTTGATCAGCAGTCTCTCTACGCCCCAGCCACCATGTACAACCACACACCCCAAAGTCTAATCCCTCTTGTCAGGGATCTGGTGTAGTCTAGAATAGCCACTCCCTACGGCCGATGGCTGGGTGTACTGCAAGTGGGGAAGGGGGAGACCCAGGCCCGCCCTCTACTCTGGATCCCGGCCCAGGGACCTTCTGGCGGCATCCTCGCTGTCCTCCTTCTCTCCCCTCATCTGTCCACTTCCCTGGGCTGCTTCCCCTACTGCCCCTTGCACCCGCTAGGTCCTTCCCTTCAGAGCCTGGCAGGCCTCGGGCTAGAGCTCTCTTCTGCTCCCTGAGCCTGGCCAGCACTGCGCTGTCCATGGTGCTCGTCTCCCTGCTATGGAGACAAACCTTCCCCTGTCAAAGTCCTGGGACAGACTGATTCTCCTCACCCTGAGCAGCCTTTTTATAGGGCTGAGCCGGGCCCTGACTGGCTGCCTCCAATCTGGGCCCCGATTGGCTCCCACTAAGCCCTTCTCTGATTGGCTGCCTGTCTGCGCAGGTGCACTGGCTTGCTGCAGCCCACTCTCTCAGGGAGTGGGGCAGTCCGCCCCACGACATACCCTCATTACAGTTGGTATGGCAACACCCATTTTTTCATGTTCTCTGTGTATCTATATTTTCCTACTGTATCTTCCACTGCATGCATCCGATGAAGTGGGTTTTAGCCCACGAAAGCTTATGCTCAAATAAATGTGTTAGTCTCTAAGGTGCCACAAGTACTCCTCGTTCTTTTTGCTGATACAGACTAACACGGCTGCTACTCTGAAACATACCCAGCAGTTATCCCATAGCAAAGCAGAAAACTCAGTGACAACAGAAATTTAACTACCTTCTCCACACAATCCCCACACAATCCTACCCAGCCCTACCCAATGCCCATCTCTTCATGGCCAAGGGAGAGAAGGTGAGCCACTCAGTGCATGCCATATTAATAATAAATTAATGGAGATATCCTATCTCCTAGAACTGGAAGGGACTTTGAAAGGTCATTGAGTCCAGCCCCCCTGCCTTCACTAGCAGGACCAAGTACTGATTTTGCCCCAGATCCCTAAGTGGCCCCCTCAAGGATTGAACTCACAACCCTGGGTTTAGCAGGCCAATGCTCAAACCACTGAGCTATCCCTCCCCCCAACTTGGGCTGTTATGGACCACTACAGAAAACATGTTCTAAAGGGCCAGCACCGCACCAAAGAACGCCCACTCACCCCGCTAGCCACTCCCTCTTTCTTATACTAAAGAGTCTGCAACTTAGGCCCTCTGCTGGCCCCAACTGTGGCAGTATGTCCCAGGGTGGGAGGCGGTGTCTCAGGTTGGCCCTAGGCCATTTATGCACAATAATCTGACTATCAAAGTGGAGTCTAGTGTAGGGTTTTATACCCTAATATTCATATGTATTCATATGCTTGAGTTCTCATTAATAACATAAGCATAATTTAACAAAGCCTCTTCAAAGCCTCCAGAGGAAAAGCAATACCCAAGCTCTGCAAAATCCCCTCAAATTCAAATCGGCTGGCAAACATCTTCTCGAGGGATAAATTTTCAGACAGTCTGGCCAGTCTGAAGCCTTAGGAGAGCATCTAAAATAAAGTTCCAACCTAAAGGGGCTAAACTGAAGAAATTCTTCCCAGGCTGAAACACCGAGAAAGACCCAGACAGGAATGAAAACCTGAAGAGAAAAAAAGAGAGGAAAAGAATTCCAAAGCAAAGAAAAAATAATCAGGCAAGTAGCCATATAAATGCAAATATAATGATCCACCCGCCCCACAAGAGGTCAGCAGGGTTTGAACCTGAGAACTTCAGCATGAACCTCAACCACTTGAGCTAAAGGAGTAACTCCATAAGCTGGTACTAGTAGTAGGCTATTATCCCCTAGTGAACCAACCTCTAGAAAGGGACAAAACACCAATTTTGCCAATTGTGTTATACAAACATACTATATTCACACTTACTGGAGCTTGACAGAAATCTCTCTCCTTTATATCATCTAGCACACTAGCAGAAGGGCAAGGATAACCCCTTGCCCCACAAATAGCTCAGAAGAGAAATGGAAAAGGAAAATGGAGGAGGGGGATACCTCAGCACAGGCTTCTAGATATACACCAACACGTCGCAAATTCTCTATTATTTCCACGCAGATAGCAATTTAGATGCTATAATGAAATTCTGACTCCCTAACCTGCTTTTTGATTGCATTGACGAGGCACTGTGCACCCAAAGCCGTTTGGAGGAGGCTGAGTATTTCATATACTTGATGTGCATGGGTTATTTTGGATTGTCCTCCAAGAATCCCCCTTTGGTTGGACTTGGATGGGCTAAGTGCTGGTACAGTAACTGCATTAGTATTGCTCAAGTGCCAAGGTACTGAAGGGAGTCCCTGCATATTAAAACAACTTATTACTATGAATCGTGATCAGATGTTCTGCTGCTTAACAATTACGTATTGGTGGCTAAACCCATGGGCTCTTCGGCTGATAACATTTGTGTTTGTTGACTCTGGAATAAATTTTCTGGGCCCATCAGCTCCACCACTTTATCTGAATCACCCTTGTACTGAAGAGATTGTACAGGATTGTTTGTTGGGTTCTTCTTCAATGCACTTCGTCTCCTCTCACTAACTCCAGTATTACTCCACTGAGTTACTCCTCATTTACACCAGTGAGAGTGAGATGTGGATGAGGCCTATACGCCTCCCTTCCTGCCATGTAGCTTAGCAATATTTTTTATTCTGTGATTGTAAATGGAGATTTTTGTCCTGCTTTTTCCAGCTAGTAATTCTAGTGCTGCCAGTCAAGGCCCACTAGGGCCCCCATCCTGAAATAGGGCAATGCAGGACTCCAATGGCATGGACCCAACTGCAGGATGGGGTCAAAATGTTTTACACAAATCCATAAAGTGGTAAGAATTTTAGTATTTCACATGTTCAGCAGTTCGTATAAGACTGTTGAACTTCAAACAGAGGAGCATTAAGGAGGACAAGAAGCTTGTTAGCAGGGTAGGTTCCAAGTCAATGACAAGGAGTATGAAGCAAGTCTTGCATCTGAAGAAGTGAGGTTCTTACCCACGAAAGCTTATGCTCCCAATACTTCTGTTAGTCTTAAAGGTGCCACAGGACCCTCTGTTGCTTTTTACAGATTCAGACTAACACGGCTACCCCTCTGATACATAAGGAGTATGAAGAATTGAGAGACTGACAAACACTGGATAGCATTGTTAGCAAGTGTTAAATATTGGTTAAATTTTGATTATTGGTGGCTCAGTTTTAGCCAGTAATAATAAATGGTGAGGCAGGAGTAGTCAAGCTTCATTGCCTTTATTACTAAAGTTTCCTGTATTATTTAAGAATAGTGCATAACAATGGACATCTAATACCCGGTCTTATGGAACCAAAGCTGGCAGCCAATGACAGCCTGATCCCAGTCCTGCCTGGTTTGACAAATAACTCAGCCTTGCCATCTTTTATAGATGGGTTGTTGAGATGCCATAACGTCCTCTTTTCATACACAACAGTTACACGTATCCCCTTTTCTGTTACATATTGCAAATATTCCAAGCACATACTACAATATCCGGACTTTCCATACTAATGCGACCAGCGCATTTTGCAGTTAAAAAACACGTGTCCTGATAAACAGGACACTATACTAAACATTAAACTACTAAACTTGTCACTCTTACTAAAGCTCAAACATCATTATTGTAAGTTATTCCTTAAAGCTTGCTAGGGCTTCGGTTCACTCAACAATAAGCCCTTTTGCTTTAATGGTCAACACAAGAATATAGTCGAATTTAAACCTGCCGGCTGACTGCATAACACAGTAGTGTGGCACAACCCGCTGGTCGAATCATGTAACAGGTATATTGTTTTAATATGCACACTTACCTAATTTACTGTACAAGTGGATAGGTTTGTATGACCCTGGTCTGCTAAATTACTAAGATTGTCTATTAAGTGGCATGGCTCTTGTTAAACACTATGCTTTATAAGCAACAGGCCAGGTATTCGGAGTCTCTGGGAGCTAGCTGGTAGATGCAGCAGAGGGAATAAAATGACAGATGGGAAAACTATTCATAGGGTAATGCTGCATAGTTCTGTTCACCCAAAGAGAGAGAAGTTCAAATGCCCCCTAGAAAGATACATGTAAATAATTGTATAAAACAGCATTTACATTAACATTGGAAATTATCTTGAGTGTAGCTATCCTGTGGAATGCCTACTAAAAACAACACATCTTAAAGGAACAAATATTGTTGGTCTCCTTGGGTAAAATTCAGCCTGTGCAGAGAGCCAGTACAAGGTCTATGTACTCTGTGGGCTTACCTGGGATTTAAGCGTTCTGCAGACCTTCTGCTTGCTCACTGCACGGGGGTGAATTTCATCCTTTCAGCGTACAATTCTTACTGAATTCAGGCTCTTATCAAATATCAAGGAATTTCTTCTTAGGTCTTATTTACCCTGTTATGTAAGAATCCCCTGATCTATTACTCAATTCCAAGTTTGAGGGGGGAAAACACTCGGTACCATTTTGGAGTGAACTCCCCCACCTGCACTATAGCCTCAGAGATAAAACACACCATGTGGCCCTTTACCATGCAGAGGTGAGATCTTGCTTTAGGGCCCCTGTTTTGCCCCTTTGCTCAAGGTAGGGGTTGGGTGGCAGAACCAGGCCCTTAAAGCACCCTGGGTGAACTACCCAGGAATGCTTTGAAGAACAAATGGGTTGGTTTTCCTGCCCGTTTTGTGTTCCAGGCTTTGGATTCGGTAGGGCAGCTGCAAGGCATGGCCAGCCAAGTGTGCAGACCTGGGGATTGCCATGCACTGCCGTGTCCAGCTAAGTAGCAAATGCACTGAGGTTTGATAGTGAGGTGCAAATCAATATTCTTGTACCTTTCGGAGGGGAAAAGCACACAGAGCAGAGTCTGCTGTGTTCTGCACTGAGGTTTGGAGCCAACAGGGCAATCATGTGAATCGGGTCCGTCAAAGCTGAGCCGAATGCCCCGGTCCTGCACCACAGACAGGACCTTTGCCACGGACTTCAATCAGCGCCGGCTCAGGCTCTCCGTTCTACTTGTGCTGCTGACCGTGCTGGGTCAGGAAGCAGCCAAGGCAGAGCAGATACAGCGCTTGCCTACGGAAGGGTGATTTCATCAGGAAGAGAGCAGTGTGCACTGACCGTCTCATGCAAAGCCCACTAATGGAAAAACTTGGGGTCAGACCCTTCCATGCCGCTCGCGCACTGTGAAGGAAGGGAACACGCAGAGAGAATTAAATTGCATCCCAGTCTGATGGATGAAAACCTTCCAGGGCCAAGTGTCAGGCTTTGGGTTCTAGGCAGTCAGGCCTGGTGGTTGGAGCAGTGGTCAAAAACATGTACCAAGGGTCAGAGCCAGACGTGGAGTGGGGACCAGGACGAGGGCAGAACTGAAACTGGAGCCCAGGGACAGGCCGTGGGGCACGCCACAGACTTTTGCCAGCGCTCCCCTGCCTGAGGGGCGCGCTCCAGACTCTGGCCGGCGCTCTCCGTGCCGCCAATTCCCCGGTGACAGAGGAGTGACCCAGGCCGGCCAGTGACGCCGTAGCTCCCCACCGCCCCTAGCGGCCCGGTGGGCCAGCCGACAAGGATTACACGGGGTCAGAATCCGTAGACAAGCCAAATCAGAATGAGAGTCCGAGTCCGGATGCAGACCAAAGGTCAGAGCTGGATCGAAGTCGATCCAAGGGTGTGGGGGTCGGGATGCAGGCTGGAGCAGGGCTGGAGAAAGGCTGCAATGAGGCTCAGGAAAGGCTGGGGCAGGAACAGGGCCAGGACTGAGGGCAGGCTGGCAGCCTTGGGAGTCTGTAACGCCACAACGCAGCGGGGAGAGGAGGGGACTCCTGGCCGAGTGGTGCTGTTGCCCTTCACTGCCCTTCCCCTTGCATAGCTAGCTAGGCCAGCACAGAGTGGGTAGCATTTAACACCTGTGGTGTGATGCACAAGGGACAAGGCCACCGCACCCACATCCCAAGAAATGTATACTCAAAGGGGCTGGGGATTTCAAGGGCGCCAAGGGGAGTTAGGCACTCAATTCCACCGACAACCACTGAGATTTGGCCCCACAACTGCCCTTTGTGCTTTTGAAAACCTCCCCGTGAACAATAGACACATCCCACCAGCAGAAGGTGGGTTTATCTCAGAGCAGTGCAAAAACTGAAGGGCCTTGCTCGATTTGTTTATAAACACTCTTCATTGGTGGGCGGGCATTGTTAAGCTTTGCAGGACACTTTACGGTGGGATGTGAAAGGAGAGAGGTCATGCCAAAGGAGGGAGGTCATGCCGGGGCAAGGAGAGAGTTCTGGGAGTTCAGAGTGGCATGAAGGGCTAAGACTGGGAGTTAGGTGCCCAAATGCCGTTGAAAGTTAATGGAAGTTGGATCCCTGCTTGGGCCCCTTTGAAAAATTCCCATCCTATGAGTGGAGGAAGGATACAAAGGGCATGACTACAATTTCTCCCCTAAAAAGTCCTGCTGTTGCTGTCATTGGTGGTAACGCTATTGTAGACAAGGCACAACTGGCTTCGTTAGCACCAGGCCATCTAACCCTGCTCAGAGCAGGGCTACGTGACAGGGTAGTAGAAATGCTGACAGCCACTGATGTCTCATCTGCATTAGAGGAGCTGAATCAATGGTGGCAACAGTAGGACACATAAATATATAGAGATATACCTATCTCATAGAACTGGAAGGGACCCTGAAAGGTCATTGAGTGCAGCCCCCTGCCTTCATTAGCAGGACCAAGTACTGATTTTGCCCCAGATCCCTAAATGGCCCCCTCAAGGATTGAACTCACAACGCTGGGTTTAGCAGGCCAGTGCTCAAACCACTCCCCCAGATCTTCACTGGGCAGAAATTGGCCTGGTGAACGCCAATGGAGCTGTGCCGAAGGGAAAGCTTAGGCTGTGGTGCAGGGAAGGGAGCAAGAGCACTACAAAGAAAATGAGAAGAGATGCAGGGAGGAAGATGCAGAGAGGAACAGACTCATTTAGGACCAGAAGGTCAGGGGAAGCCAGTGAAGTGGTCCAGAGAGGGAGTGATGTCATCCAAGCAGTGGGCAAGGGGAGTTGATTTTAGCCCCAGTGTTTTTGGATAGAGGGGAGGGACATGAAATGTAAAACAGAGAGGCCAGAGAGGAGGCAGTTGCAGTCACCGAGGTAGCTGACATGTGGAGCCACAGATTAGGATAGATTTCCAAGATTTTCCGGCTCCATTGGGCCACACGAAATCTACTGCTTACTCTTGGACTATGCTGTTATAATGCATTTACAGCAGATGTGGTTACGACCAGATGTATCCCTGTTCTGTAGCTGTAATTACATGATAATCTGTCATTCCTTCTCCTCACCCTCACATAGGCAGATGCTCATTTGAATCCACACTCGGCACAAATTGTACACTGGTTCTGGGTTTTTGTTTACTGTAGAGCATTATGAATTAGGCACACGTGGGCCAGATAGCTGGTGGAACAGGAACCACAGAGGGAAATAAAGCCATCCTGCCCAGCTCTACCTCATCCTTCCCAGACGTCCACACAGGAGGTGTTCCAAGGACAGGACGAGGCATTGCCAGAGTACAACTGGCTGGTTGACAACCCTTTGCAGCCAAGACATAGATTAGAGCAGCCCTAAATCAGCTCCCAAAATTATGCCCTGCACTGAACCAATCCAGGGCTGATTCAGGGAGATGCTAGTGTCTCCCTTGCAGTGCACTTTCTACTGCACCTAGGAGACCAGGCACAGCGGAAGAATGAGTCAGCTATACTGTCATGAAGGCGTGTAACATAGGGACCAGCGTGTCACCCCTGTTCTTGAAAAAGAAGTCACACGTCTTGGCAGGGCTGGGTGGTTTATAACAAAGGATTCGTGCAGTTCCCCATATTAACATAAGTCAAGAAGCCTTTTTTTTTTTTTAACTTTTAAAGTGTTAATTTGTACAAAACGGGCAAACGCCAATCTCAGGACTTCGCTTATCCCACTGAACAGTGGAAGGAACAAGAACAAAACAGGAAGCTTCTAAGGGCCCAAAGCTTGTTGGTTTATCTTTGAACTTTGTGCCAAAACAACAAAACATAATTATCCTAATTTTGCACACAATTTCCAGCATTGTAAATCCTTTATTTAAGAATACATCATAAACCTACGGGCTGCCAGTCCTCTCTGTTGCTTAGGAACAGGCAGTCAGAAACCCTGAGCAGAGAGACTTGAAAGCCCTCATTAAAAGGCTTTGTGCATCACTCTCAGCGAAATGCTAATTCAGTAAGGCTGATTGATACCTTCACGTTATCGAGTGCCGATGATGAGGATGCCGCTCAGGCAGGTCTGGCTCACCTTCGCTCACTGTTGTGAACTTTAAAAAAAAAAGTCTGTATCTTAAGCAACTGGAACCGTTCTAATCTGAAAAAATCAGGCAAGGATCTCACGTTCTGCCTCCCTCATTCCTGTCTGACACATACAAGGCATTGGGAAATTATTTACATGCATTTTAAATTCACTTAGCAACTCGAGCTGCACCACTTAATTAAAATATTTCCAGTTGTATAATCATAGGACATCCTTTTCCGCATTCTCCAAGCCTGATCAGATCTGAGTCAGAAAGAAAGCCGCTGATGTGGACAGAAAGCGTCCTGTTAATATAGCGTTCCCTCCTGCTCCCCTGCAGGGCTCTCTGTTTGAACCTCGATATAAAGCCAGTGCTCTTGGTTTGTTATGATTCTCATTTCACTATTACATCTTGGTAGAGGCTTATGGAGCACAGCTCTGATCTTGCGTACACGAGTATTACCTCACCGAGCTCAAGCGATCGATATTTTAGCCTGAGTAAGGCTACGTCTTCACTACAGGGGGGGGGTCGATTTAAGATACGCAAATTCAGCTACGCGAATAGCGTAGCTGAATTCGACATATCGCAGCCGACTTACCCCGCTGTGAGGACGGCGGCAAAATCGACCTCCGCGGCTTCCCGTCGACGGCTCTTACTCCCACCTTCGCTGGTGGAGTAAGAGCGTCGATTCGGGGATCGATTGTCGCGTCCTGACGGGACGCGATAAATCAATCCCCGAGAGGTCGATTTCTACCCGCCGATTCAGGCGGGTAGTGTAGACCTAGCCTCAGAAACAAAGTTAAGCCTTAGTTTGTGCTACAAACTGGCACCATGAGCCTGAATCTCATCTACACCAGTGTAAGATCGGAGAAATTCCAGGCAGCTCCGTGGCATTATACCGAGTAAAATCCAGAGACGTGAGAGCAGGATCAAGCCTCTCATTTGTACCCGGGTTGAAGACATGACATCTTGATACCAATCAGGTCAAAGGGAGACATGCTATTGACTTCAATGGAAGCAGGATCAGATCCCATAGGACTGCTGCACTGTAACGTTTGGCCTGTAAAGGGCTTCCTAAATGGACCGTCCACCTTTAAAAAAGAAAATCATTTTTGATGTGGGAACTCAGGAAATAGTGGAGAAACCCATGTGTATCCAGCTTGAACACGCTGTCCAAAGACCATGCAGGAGAAGCCAATAGATCCGCCATTTTCTTCGATAAAGAACTTTCATTGGGTGGAGAGAGTTTGTTAAAGATGAGTTTGGCTGCCCAGCCTAGTCCCATTCTTTTAGCTGAAAAGTAAAATCCAAAGTTGTTTAGATCCATAACACACGGACTGGCCTCAGCTCAGGATTCAGGGTCGACACTCCAACGCTCAGAACTGCCTTCGCAATGGCAGGGTTCTTGGTGTGGTTAGTTGGGAGGGATGGGCGGTTTGGGGTTTTGTTTTGGTTCAGGCACCACACTGGCATTCAGGAGACCTGGGGTCAGTTCCTAACTCTAACCCAGACTCCCTGTGTGACTTTGGGCAAGTCCCTTCATCTCCCTGGGCCTCAGCTCCCATCTGCAGAACAGGGAGAACAAGTTGTCCTTTGTCTTGTTTACTTCGACTATAAACTCTTTGAGCCTGGTCCTATCTCCTAATAGGAGCATGTCCAGTGCCTAGCATAGCGAGACCCTGATCCTGGTAGGGCACTCCAGGTATTACTGCAATATCAATATAAAGTCTATGAGCACCAATATCAGTGTCCCAAATACCATGGGGGCGGTGGCCATAACTATGGATTGGCATTAGGTAACTTAGCGGGGGACTAGAAAAACTGGCAGTAACCCATTCACTGTTTGGGGTTACAGCGAGTTAGATCCTATTTCTTCCTCAATAAGAAACGTCACTGAGTGTCCCGTTTCTTTCATTCAGGTCTGTCTTTTAGACATTGTCAAATAAAGAAGGTAAAGTTCTGTGCATAAAAACTCAACAAATGCTTCCTAATTCACTTCCAAAGTGAATTAGGCTAAACTGAATTACGGCCACTTTAATTCTGACTAAGGGCGTCCACACGGGGATTTAATGAAGTTTAAACAATCCACTTTATATTCACACCTTTAGTTAATTCAGATTAATTTTTCCGAGTTTCCCATTTAGACAAGCCCGCAGATTATTTGTAGAAGTAAGCAAAAGAAATAGGAACCAAAGAATGTTTTAAAAGATGGTTCCAGTCTGCAAAATCCTTTGCAACCGGTCTCAGCTCCCTTTGAGAGTTGAATTATTAACCTGTACCTCCTCCCAGGACATGATAGAACAGGAAAACAATACTAAAATACACAAAGTCTTTCTCCTTTGATCAAAATTAAGGGGACACAGCCATTTAATCAATGCTGAAATAACCAGGCTAGAAATGACTGGCCCATAAATGAATTTCCAACAGAATGGGCAGTCACAGTTTCATATTAAGATGGAATGTTTGGAAGAGGAGACCAAATGGGGACTGTTTAATAAGAGTTTGGAGCCATTCTTAAACTTTCTAGGTAAAGAAAATTACAGAAATGTAGTCAAACAATCTACAGTTCCATCATGCTTAGTGTAGGTTGTGCATAGGGGACAATCATGAGGAAAGGAGTCATTTTTATCTTCATCCTACAGTGAGATTGGATAAAAATGGAATGATTGGATTTGGATTTTAGCAAAATCATTGTGTTTTTAGTTTACAAGGCCAACTTTTCAACTGTCCACGCTTGTTCCATTTTGGAGTGATAAACCCAGGTCTCCCAGTATGTCCATGCTCACTCAGCTCGGAACTGGAGGTGGCGGGGGCAATGGTGGATTTAACCCACCTTTGCACACCCCGATCCTGGGGCCTTGAAATTGCTTTAGTTTACAGCTGGCTACGTAGGGTCCCAAGGATCTGTTCTGGCAACCACGGATCAATGAGCTGTACAGATGATCTTTTAAGCATCCCAAGCCCAGATCGTAGGAACATAGGACTGGAAGGGACCTCCTGGCTCATCGAGTCCAGTCCACTGCTCTCACTGGCAACCCCGACATATCATCCCATTCATAAACTTAACAAGCTCCATCTTAAAATTCGTTAGGTGTCCTGCCCCCATCACTCCTATTGGGAGGCTGTTTAGAACCTCACTCCTCTGATAGTTAGAAACCTTCCTCATTACATGCACTACATGCATCTAACGAAGTGGGTATTCACCCACGAAAGCTTATGCTCCAATACGTCTGTTAGTCTATAAGGTGCCACAGGACTCTTTGTCGCTTTTTACAGATCCAGACTAACACGGCTACCCCTCTGACACTTCCTCATTACGTTCACTGAAGATAAGGATTGAGATTTTGCGTATTCTATGGGCAGCCAGTGTAGTGAGGCGAGGACAGGTTTGACACGTGTGCAGTAATGACTTTGCTGAGAAGCACTGCTCCATTTTGTAGTAGTTTCAGTTTCCCCCAAGGGCTGACACTGTCACACCCAGATAGATTTCATTACTGCAGTCCACTCGGGTGGCAATGGAGGTGTGCATTACTGTAGCCAGCTGATCATCAGCTGGGATGGAATGGAGTCTCCTGGGCAGCCATATATAGCAGAAAACATTGTTTATGGATGATGCTGTGCAAGAGCTTAGTACCAGTGAGGAATCCAAGAGCACTTCTAAACTGTGGACTGACCTGACCAATTGTGGGTGTGTGCTTTCAGCCAAAGGAGACCAAACCATGGCTTCAAACTGTAACGTGTTTCCATCCGGTTGCATGAGCTCCCTCCTGCCTAGGTTCATCTTCTATCAGCTGGTCTTCATCCGTGAGCTGAACTTGGCCAAGCACCAGGTTAGCTTGGTGACAGGTGTAGAGTGTGTTCTGTACGATAGACAAAGCTGCGAGCCACTTGTACACGTCAGCCCATGATATCTTCCCAGCCCGTGCATGTCAATCTTGAAAAAGACTGGAGGTCTTTGTGGGACTCTGCAAGTCAGAGGTCTGGTGGGGGAGTCACTTTTAGAAAAGTTGCTGCGATCTAGTCCGCCCAATCATAGATGTAGGGGTGATGAGCCTTTTAATTTACCATTGCTTATTTTTCACCACTTTGCCTCCAGAATTACTGAAGAAAATATGTAGCTCCCACTGAAATGTGAATAATTATTGGACACACATCTGACTGCTTTCAGTTTTTCGCTTCATGCAGAGAGGAGTACAAAGTGAATTATGAGCCAAAGAATCATCATAGGGCAGGATTTGCTTTATCATCATATGAAAGGCTTTTTGGAGATAACTCTCTGAGTTCTGTCATAGCACGACCAACAGATGGGATAAAATATCCCTTGGTAGGTCAGTATAGCCACCCATGTTTTTTCTGTGGCCCAATCTGAAAGCCATTTTAGGACAGTTATATACAATTTTAGTATGGAATGGTTTGTATTATGGTTATACAGGGACATTTTATGATGTATTCACTGTTCCCTATACAGGGACATTTTATGATGTATTCACTGTTCCCTACAACATCTCTATGCGGCATTCTCTCTAGCTGCATGTGAAATAAAATAGCACAGTAATTAGACATTCGCCAAGAGGATATGACCTGGCAAACCAGTGATATCAGAAATATGAGTGGTTGGTGCAGACTTTGGCAATGATCTATCCAACACTAGAACCAAACTGCATTGTGTCTATTTGTGACACCGCAGGCTGTTTGTGGGTGTAGCTATCACTAAAACACCTTTATTACCGGGACAATCCAATCTCTGTGGACATTTCAGGTTGATGGTGTCTCTACTTTCCAGCCACTGTAAAGAAAAAGTGGGTAAAAGAGAAAATCTTGCAGACTTGACAAGCTCCACTGGCTTCGAGTCACCAGCAGAGCAGTAGACATCTGGCCCCAGAGCTAGTCAAATTATTAATTTAACTAACTGCACCAGTCTGTAAGCACATAGATAACAGCTGGGGCCTCCATCCTGCAGTCAGATCCACTAGTGTGAACCAAAGTCAAAGGGGCTCTGCCGATACAGGGGCCGGTGCTAGCAGATCAGATTGCAGGACTGAGGCCTTGCTGCTCTACTTCTAATGCTGAATGCAAGAACTTTTAATTTAGAACCTCTGATCATTGGCATATGCTATCCCTGAGTGATGTGAAACAGATGCAACGTGTTCATTTAATCCTGAAGAATCTAACTCAACTGAAAACAACGGGACAGACTCTGCTCTCAGTTACAGTAGTTTAAATCCAGAGTAACTCCACTGAAGTTAATGGAGTGACTCTAAATTTAGAGTAGTGCGAGAGCAAAAGTAGGCCCCGTGTTGCATTGACTCTATTATTTGCAATGCTAAAGAACTGTCAAGGTGTATTAATACTGATATTTACTCTAGGCTTTTACATCACCACTTCATGCAAACAGATTAATATTTACCTTTTTGTAAATCCTAGAAAGCTGTTTACACAGCACTTAATGCAAGGCAATAGTTTCAGCTGGGGATTTCGATCTCAGATGCTGTCTATATACAGTAGAACCTCGGAGTTACAAACACCGCGGGAATGGAGGTTGTTCGTAACTCTGAAATGCTTGTAACTCTGAACAAAATGTTCTGGTTGTTCTTTCAAAAGTTTACAAATGAACATGACTTAATACAGCTTTGAAATTTTACTATGCAGAAGAAAAATGTTGCTTTTAAGCATCTTAATTTAAATGAAACAAGCACAGAAACAGTTTCCTTACCTTGTCAAATCTTTTCTTGAAACTTTCCCTTTATTTTTTTTAGTAGTTTACATTTAACACAGTACTGTACTGTATTTGTTTTTGGTTTCTTTGTCTCTACTGCTGCCTGATTGTGTACTTCTGGTTCCAAATGAGGTATGTGGTTGACTGGTCAGTTCATAACTCTGGTGGTCATAACTCTGAGGTTCTCCTGTATCTATATCTGAGACGCCCACTATAAATAGTGACAGTAGTTTGAGAGGAACAATTAAAAAAAAAAGTATTTCTAGCCAACGGCTTCCTGAACCCCTCTGCTTCAGCCTTTTTTCCCCACAGAGCAAATAGCTTATTACCAATAGCCCCAAAAGGGGGTTGTTTTTGAGGAAATTAAATAACAAAAATATGCATCTGAGGGCTTCAAAATATATTTAATTAAATATTCCATGAAGGGAAAAATCAGGTCAGGTTGATATGGGAATAATTTAGGTTGACTATCAGCCTTTGGGTGTTTGTTAGTGTAAGCAGAGTCTGAATGAGCTCTCTGCTGACATCTAGTGATGAGCTGTGGAAGAGGACTTCAGGAGCTGATCTCATTTGCATGGGCACACCCACCTTACCTACGTGCTCAGCATGATGGGATTGCTTGCCCAAATGATCACTTCTGGCTGGTGTTGGATCCCCAGTCTCCATGTTATTGGGGCAGGAGTAATAAAGGGTTGTTATCCTTGTTGTGTGAATCGAGGGCAGCAGAACTGTACTTGGCATAGCCCTCTGGAGAGACTCACCCTCTACTAAATGGCACTCGCTAGGCAGGGGACATGGGTTCCAAAGCCCAGTGAGTTGAGAGATGGGGTGGGCTCTGCCTGAGGGTTGCAGACACTATTTGAGCTGGTCTGACTTCATGAAGCTCATTTAGACTCAATTGAGAGCCTTGTTACATGCTGCAGAGCTGAAATTACTGATATATATAAGTATTAGACCTGCTTTGGGACAGTCTCTCTGATGCAAGAGATTGCCCAGTGTGCACTAGCAGTGAGGCTCCCCCACTAACATCTGAAATAACTGAGAGCTGTGTTAAGTGGTATGTCCTGAAGACATCTTGGTCATCAGGGTGGCTGCTGGAGAGGCCCAGCGAGCAGCCAGCAGAGCCCCGCAGAGAGGGGTGGCAAGTGAGCACCTGGGCAGCAGAGCAAGTAAGGTGCCTCCTTACCCCCCTCTCCTCCACCCAGGGTGGGAGGTGAACTCTGCAGATGCACCTCTGAACTTTGGGTCTGCACTGACCAAGGGTGACAATTGTGAGTGGGGTGCAGAGAAGGGACAGGCATGTTAAAGGGACTTTTGGGTTGCTGGATTTAAGAACCTGAGGGGAAAAGGACACTGCCCAACTTACTTATGTGTGGGTCTTTTGCTCATGGTTTATGTGACATTCTATACCTTGGGGGAGTGCCTTGTAACCCCCATATTCCTCATCTGTATATAATTGTGATGTTGCATATAAAGCCTGCCATGTGAGATATCAGGGGAAAGGTTATGATCTGCTGAAAGTCACTGTGCTATCAACATATGTATATCATTAATGCATATGAAGCTATGAGAATTGTGTTGTATGGTTGTCACTAAAATATGCTGTGGGTTTGGGAAGCGCCCAGCTACTAGCTTGCCAGAGATAATGCAAAGGAAAGTAACCAACACCTGGGCGGGTGTCAAACAACCATCAACAGCCATTGTCCAGCAAGGGAGCTACAATTCAGAGCATAAAGCCACACCAGAGGAATTGCTCATCCTTGCCTGGGTGACTCAGCAATGCCCACCAGACATGCCTGGACTTGTGTTCTCCAAGCACATGGGACTGAGAGTATAAAACAGAACATAGGGGCCCAATGCTTGGCCTTTCTCCTGCCCCCACCTGTGCTGCAAGCAACCAGGACACTCCGAAGAAGACTGAAGACTCCAACAGGGGAGACTGGCCCAGGTTTAAGGGACAAACCTGCATATTAAGGACTGCAATATCCAGTGGGGTGAGGAAAAACTGTTTAATCTAGATGTTGCCCAATCTAATAGGGTTGAGAGTTTAGACTGCGTGCTTACATTTAATTTTATTTTGGTAACTAACTATGACTTTTTGCCTATCACTTATAATCACTTAATCTATCTTTTGTAGTCAATAAATATGTTTAACTGTTTATCTTTATCAGTGAGTTTGTGTGAAATGTGTGGCAAATCTGCTCAGGTTTTGCAAAGGAAGGTGTATATCCACTTTCCATCGATGAAGTGGTGAACCAATTAATAAATTTGAACTGCTCATCTCGAGCAGTGCAAGATGCTATATTCCTGAGGTACAGTGCTGGTGCCTTTCGCTATGTGATTCATGAGTACTCTGGGAGCATTCATGCAATCCTCAGCTGGTATAAATTAACATGCTGTTGTGCTGAGTGATAACAGCACCTGGAGGGGTTTGCAGCTTGTCACTAGAAAAGCATTGTGAGGGACAGCCCAGGCTGGAGAGTTAAGGGGGCACAGCAGTCCCACGGTCCCAGGCTGCACCCCAGGGATCCCATCACAGTTTATGCTTATGAACCCTGTTTGCGATGTTTCCCCAAAATTAATGCCGAGTTACTTCCCTCCTTGTATTCAAAGTTTTTTTGCTACACTCAGACTCTGTGCTTGCGAGAGGGGAAGTATTGCCTCTTAGAGGCGGCCAGGAGGTGGTGTGTAAATGTCCCAGGTCACTGGGTGGGGGCTCAAGCCGGTTTTGTGTTGTATTGTTGAAAAGGAACCCCTAGATACTGAACCCGGCCCTTGTTGCTGCCAACTCTGACTGGCAGAAAGGTTACATTACTGACTCACTGGTTCTAAGCCTGGACCTTTTTCAGGTTTTTGTGGTTTTTAAAATTATTTTCTCTAAGACTAATCTCTATCATTTTGGGATCTCTGTCGCAGCAAAAGAGTTTTATGGAAACTCAAGAAGTAGTCAACCAAATCTAGCATGCAATGCACACTGTACATATGTTGATAGATTAAGGCTGAAAGGGTGCGCATTGGGATCATTTCGTTTGACCTCCTGCATAAGATATGCCAAACATTTCGCTCAGAAATTCTAGGTCCAGAAGGAACAACTCTTCCCTATACAGAAAACGTTTGTTATCCGGCATGTTGGAGGAATTGAGGGGTCCCAGTTGGTCAAAAATTCCAGTTAACTAAGAGTTATATACCAATGGAAGGAGGGAGTTTGGGAGTGGGAGGGAGCTCAGGGCTGGGGGTTGGGGCATAAGAGGGGTTTCGGGGTGCCAGATTGGGCAGCGCTCACCTTGGGCAGATCCCCGCAAACAGTAACAAGTCCCTGCTGCTCCAAGGCCAATGGCAGCTGTGGAGCCAGCACGCGGGGCGGGAGCAGCGCGCAGAGCCTCCTGGCCACGCCTCCACCTAGGAGAAGCAGGGACATGATGCCGCTTGCGGGGAGCTGCCCGAGGTGAACGCCGGCCAGATCCAGACACCTGGCAATCCTATTGAAGATTTGTATTGGGAGATATTAGAAATGCCAGTTTTTAGAGCTTTCTAGTTGGTAAAGTGCCAGATATACAGTAAAAGCTGTGTTAAGGGAATATATTTGAGCCCAGTGACTTGTGGTTTAACCAAAGCGTCTCTTAGACCAGGGGTAGGCAACCTATGGCACGTGTGCCGAAGGCGGTACGCGACCTGATTTTCAATGGCACTCATACTGCCCGGGTCCTGGCCACCAGTCCGGGGGGCTCTGTATTTTAATTTAATTTTAAATGAAGCTTCTTAAACATTTTAAAAACCTTATTTACTTTACATACAACAATAGTTCAGTTATATATTATAGACTTATAGAAAGAGACCTTCTAAAAACGTTAAAATGTATTACTGGCATGCGAAACCTTAAATTAGAGTGAACAAATGAAGACTTGGCACACCACTTCTGAAAGGTTGCTGACCCCTGTCTTAGATGAATAGCATATCTCCCACCTTGATTTAAAGATTCCAAATGCTGATGAATTTCTCACTTCCCTTGGTAAGTTGTTCCACCGATTAATTACTATCCCATTTTTTTAGAAGTTGCATCTTATTTCCAGTTTGAATTTATTTATCTCCAACGTCTATCTACTGGCTCTTGCTGTGACTAGATTAAGGAACATCACCTTTATACATACAGCTACTTTAAAATATCACCAAGTGTTTAGCTTATTGATAGACCCATCTCATTTTGTCTAGGAGTGTCAATTCATACAGCAGCAGAGGAAGAAGAGGATCCAGTGCTGCAATGCAGGAATCCATGATTTTCTGCATAGTCTCCCAAAGCACTGGACTATGGGAACTTTATATTCTAACTGTTTTACTGTGTGAAAGGAACCTATTTAATTACCTTCTCACCTCAGTAGTGTTCCCCTGCAAGTCAGAACAGAGGAGTCGTGGTGGAATGGTGTAGCGATGCTTGTATGTTCTCAGGATAAAGGACAGTCTCTCTGCTGTGAAGTAGCATGCCCATCAGTCTGTCACTACAATAATGACTAGCCGTGACACACACATAGACAGAAAACAAAATAAAGCCAAATTAAAACAAGAGCAAAATTGCCTAATAAAAAAATATAATTATATGCCCACTCCTGAACTCACTCAGATGAGAGTCACACTTACTAAGCAGTGTTCATAGTGTGGAGGAAAATTTACAGAGGGCCTCAGGCCTCAGGCTTTGGTCAAGCTAGTAGGCCTGAAGTATTCGCTGAGCTTGCTTCTGTGTGTAAGGGGCATGAGAAGGCAAAAGTGGGATGGAAAGTCCCCAAAACAGAACAATGGCTTTCTGTGTATAGGAGGCATGAGGAGGCGAAGTGGAAAGTCCCCAAACACAATTTGCAATAGCCAAGCTTGCCGCAATGGAAGCGTTAGAAAAGTCAAACCGCAGAAGAGCTAGACAGGGAATAACAATAACAGGAAAAGCCAAATAAGGGAGATGATTGTTTCTTTTTGCTTTTGACCTTTATTGGATTTTGCAATTGTATTCCAAATAAGGTAATTAACAGGAAATGTATGTGTAATTTGTCTGTGGTTTTAAGCTTTAAAAGGCTTGTGTGTTTCTTGTAACGGGGGCAGCTTCTCAGAGCTGTTACCCCCCTGCGCTTGTATCAATAAAGGAGCCTCAGGCTGATCTGATCCAAACTCAACGTGTGGTCGATTTTCCACAACAATTGAGAACTTGCCTTCAGTTGTTGGACTCTGGTAAGCTGTGAATCCAGCCTCCAATCTAACTTCACGGGCATTACTCCATATTTACACTGGTGCAGCTGAGCAGAATTTAGCCCAGAAAATGACTGGTGTAATCTATCAAACCAGATCCTCAGCTGGTGTAAATTAACTTTGAAGTCAATGGACCTATATTAAGTTATCTCAGCTGAGGATCTGGTCAATAGTGGCTTGTGAACATGCAACTGCTGGTCCATGTCTCACGTAAGAGTACCTCTATTTCTGCACCTTGAATAATGTATGTAATTCTAGTCCCTACGGTTTAGAAAAGATTTTTTAAAAGTTACAGGGAGTCAAAAAGAGGGCAACAAAAACCGCATGAGTATGGGATGCTAAAATGTGCGTAGAGAGGCAAGACTGATGTGCAAAGAAATTCATATCTGAGTAATCCAAACTGCAGTGAAGTCAATGGGAGTTTATCCACTAACATTAACAGGCTTTTGATCAGATCCATCAGAGATCGCTCAGGAAGAACATCCTCACAATGGATCTCTCACAGGAGTTTTCTGCCCATGAGGAAGACATCACCAAAACCAAGCAGGTTCAGCTGCCTCCTAGAGAACATTATTAATAGCATCCCCTGAAACTGCAGATTGATATTCATTTGCAATAGAAAAGTTTGCTTAACATCTAGGACAAAGACAAGGAATATGGCATCTGTCCTTCCAATATTTGGCGGCGGGAGAAGGTATGAACACTTTACACCATCAAGATCTTAGATGAGTTGTTATAGTTCTGTTCCCATGAAGTGAGTTAAGGCAGAATGCTAAGTTTCATGTCTTCGGTAATCAAAACACACTTGAGTTGCCTTCTTCTAACAGTAAAGAATTATCTTCATGGTTGAGGTCAGTATAGTGTCAATTCTTTTGTGTGTGAAAATGTCAATACATTCTGTTAAACATACCGATTTGAATGTAATTTAACATAAAGGTAAAGCCTATTTTTTGCCGTTCCCTCTTGTGAGAGAGAGGGATCTATTACTTCACTCCAGCAGGACTCCGTGGAAGGACACAGTAGATGGAGAGTGGAAGTGGTTCCTCACTCTGTGTTTGGGACTCTGTGCTCCATCACCTCTATTTTCAAAACTAGGTTAAAATTGTAAGTTGTCCTTTTAAATAGGCAGGGTGTAGGAATATAGGGCTATGGAGCCTGGGTGAATTTAGGTTTTAAGCTGAGTTTGGAAGTTAGCATGAGTAATAGGTAAGGCTATGATTTAGTCACGGAGGTCGCACGGATTCCGTCTTCTGTGACTTCCGCGACCTCAGTGACTTCAACCTGCAGTGGCTGGGAGCTGCAGGTTACCCCACTGCCCGTGGGGGCAGGGAGCTGCAGGGTACCCCCGGAACCTTTAGCGGCCCCCGGAGCTCCAAGCCGCCATGGGCGGCAAGAACACCCCACAGCTGCCAGTCGCCGCAGCTGTGGGGGAGCGCCCAAGCTCCTGGCCCCTGTGGGCTCCTGGAGCTGCGGGTGGCAGAGGCACCCTACAGATCCTGGCCCCCACGGGAGACAGGGGGCCCCCCGGAGCTGCAGGTGACAGGGGTACCCCACAGCCCCCAGCTGCTGCAGGCAACTCCTAGCCCCTGCGCAGCTGCCCCGCTTCAGGCGGTGTGGGGACCCGCAGATCCCCATTTTGTCAGGGATATTTTTAGTAAAAGTCATGGACAGGTGACGGCTTCTGTCAATTTTTCTTTTTTGCCCTTGACCTGTCCGTGACTTTTACTAAAATACCCGTGACAAAATCTTAGCCTTACTAATAGGCCCAAAGCATGGGACCAAAAAGAATGAGAACCTGAGAAAGAAGGGTTGTTTGTGTTAAATCTGTAGTGCCCAAGTGCTAGCTTATTGAGCAACAAAGCCCGTTGCCAACTCTGTCCACATATCTATTCAAGGGACACCATCATAGGACCTAATCACATCAGCCACACCATCAGATGCTCGTTCACCTGCACATCGACCAATGTGATATATGCCATCATGTGCCAGCAATGCCCCTCTGCCATGTACATTGGCCAAACCGGACAGTCTCTACACAAAAGAATAAATGGACACAAATCAGACGTCAAGAATTATAACATTCAAAAACCAGTTGGAGAACACTTCAACCTCCCTGGTCACTCAATTACAGTCCTAAAAGTCGCAATTCTTCAACAAAAATACTTCAAAAACAGACTCCAACGAGAAACTGCAGAACTGGAATTGATTTGCAAACTGGACACCATTAAATTAGGCTTCAATAAAGACTGGGAGTGGATGGGTCATTACACAAAGTAAAAACTATTTCCCCATGCTAATTTTCCCCTGCTGTTACTCACACCTTCTTGTTAACTGTTTGAAATGGGCCATCTTGATTATCACTACAAAAGTTTTTTTTCTTCTGCTGATAATAGCCCATCTTAATTGACTAGTCTCGTTAGAGTTGGTATCGCAACACCCATTTTTTCATGTTCTCTGCATGTTTCCACTGCATGCATCCGATGAAGTGGGTTTTAGCCCATGAAAGCTTATGCTCAAATAAATTTGTTAGTCTCTAAGGTGCCACAAGTACTCCTCATTCTTTTTGCTGATACAGCCTAACACGACTACCAGTCTGAAACAAATAAAGTAAATATGGTTAATTGGGTATCAGGTACAGTAAATAATATTGCTTCTACAGGTTTGTTTAATTTATTATGAAGAAATGCTTACTCCAGTAGTTCGGAAGAAATATGGCAAATAGGACAAGAAGAAAACATTGGAGAGGAGCTCAGCCATTAATCTTGTCTTAACTGGGCCAGAGGCCAGGTTTCTACATTGCCCGTTGTTTTGCCTGCGTCTTTAGAAACTGGCATGGGATTTTCAAAAGTGCTCAGTGCTCACATTCGGATCACTACCACTGACTTCAGTGGGAGCAGATTTGGGCCAGCACTGAGCACATTTGGAAATTCCACCACTGGGGACTGAGGAAAGTGAGGTTTTGGGCTAGGTTATTAATTCTGTTGCAAAGTCCGATTTGAACTAGGACCCATCCATCTGAAGTGGTCCGTCCCAATTCCACTGGAAAACATGTTCACTTATCTGGCAGCTGTATTCAAAGGGAAGAAGCCTGAAGTCATAAACCGGCTCAGCTGTTCGAAGACATCCTGAATCTGATTTGAACTTCCCTTCCTTCCATCATCTCACCCTGGTACTTAAAAATAAAGAAAAGGAAAACCTCCGTAAGAGATACAACTGGATGGAAAAAGCTAGATTGCTTCAATCAGAGGAAAATGTCACTGATCCTTCTTCCCCACCTCACCCCAGTGGCGCTGTAGCCTCAGATGGAGCCATTGGAGCATCAATTGGGTGCAACCTCTGACAATGAGCCTTCTCTAAGATTGGGATAGATTAAAATTCTGGCCCTGATTCTTTTCTCCCCTGTTTTACTCTGGAGTTACTCCTCATTTACACTAGCATAAGTGAGATCAGAATCAGGCCCTTTACTCTTTCTTTAAAAACATTTGACTATTAGCCCCTAATGATCTTACAACACTTCTGTTCAGCGAGTCTACTTTCTGCTACCCATTCCCAGCACTAACTGTTATCCCCAGCATTGTCTCAACTTCCATTTTATCTAAGGTCAGCATACACTGGACATTTTATAGCAAACATCAAGCCACTCTTAGTATGTCCTCTATGTAAGTTCTTGATGTCCTTCCAACAATTTACCTTCCAGGCTGGGATTTTCAAGACAGCGCAGGGAGTTAAGTGCCCAAATGCCATTGAAATGTAACGGGAGATGTGTACCTCATTCCCTTAGCCTCCTTTGATCATCCCAGCCTAAATACTGAAAGCACATAACATTGTCTGAGACTGTAGGTGGGGATATGAATCCAGCCACTCTACAGTCAGGAAACACAAGCAGATGAAGGAAATTCACGGTGTTTGCTGCAGCAAAGTTGAAAAGGGCTCTGATGTTTTTCAAGTCACCCTGACACTCTGTGCTTATTAGAAGTTACGGCAACAGGCACCAGTGTTTTCCATGCTGCATTTGATACCGACTGAGACTGCAAATTAATATTTTTGCCACTCTTTAAAAAATTCAGCCTTCTGCCATATTCGGTCTTGATTTGACTATAAAGATGACACAGGCTTTCATTTCGTTCTATTTTAAAATCTCTCTCAGTTTTGCAACTTGAATAATTAAGTATCTCAATAGTAAAAACCAAGGAATATATGGTTTATTTTAAGCACCCATGTAGAATAAGGCAAGAGCCAGAAACACACTTTATTTCCTGGCTATTAAGGAGTTATTCATTGCACACCTACTCTTAGCATTATTCTGAAGTATAGATTTTTCACTAACCTATATGCATGGCAGCAAAGTCCCAGGGTCACTTAAGAAAACAGAATCCAAGAGAAGTCAAGGCAATGAAAAAGACCACTTATCAAACATAGAGGCAGTAGGTTTGGCTACCCACTAAGAAATGCCCTCGTATCAAGTGCAGCCTCCAAAGCAGCCATTTTGTAGCTTCCTCCACATAGCAGTGTGGAGAGGAGATTTAGCAGGCTGGCTTCTAGCCATTCCAGCTGAAGAAGGGAGACTACCACTTGTATGGCTTATTATGAGAAATGGTGAGGAAAAGCAGGAGGATCTTTCTGTTCTGTTTATTTTCTATTCCTTCTCAGAAGGCCTGATCCAAAGCCTAGTGAAGACAATGGAAAGACTCCCATTTTCAAAACCCAAAATAAGCACTGGAGCATAAAAAAGTAGTTGATTGGCCAAAACCACCCAGGCCTCTACTTTCTTTGGGATGGTCCATGTCTATTTTAGCTTTAGTCACATCCATTTCCATAAGAAATGTTAACCCCAGCCAAGGCCCTCAGTGACATGTGTACAATCGCATTCTCCTCAAAATCTCCCTCAGTCACACAAGGGCAAAACACAACTCTTATTTGTGCCTGCACTTAATTTTGTGGCCACTGAAAAGGATTCTGGGCCTCACTTGTCCTAACAATGTGTCCTTGAAAGATTGTGTATAAGGGTTGTCTGCTCTTATAAGGACCACCCACCTCTATTCAATCATCAGACCCAACTGGGAAAGGGTCAGGTGATTCCTATAAAGGGCTGAAAGAGACCAGCTGGGGGGACTGCAGGAGGGAGGTTGATTCCTGTGGCACACCCTAAAGCAGTGGGGAGGGATTTGGGGGCCCCTACAACCTGCCTTGGCCAGGGGAATAGTTTTGTGTTACTTTGAGTTGTGTGTCTGAAGGAACGGCCCAATCAGCCTTCGGATGTGACATTTGTCCTTCTGGGCTGGGGTGAGAGACCAGCAGCCTACAGATCACAGAACCATTCAGAAGACAGACGCAAGCAGTGCTGTGGAGTCAATATTTGCTATTTGTTATCAGGGATGCCGGGTGGCACAATGAGCTAACGCAGAAGAATGAACCATAAATCTGGCTTAAGTCACAGTTAAAAAGCTTTTGCGGATATCTTTCTAGTCCTCAGCGGACATTTATCTGTATCCCAGGAAACATCATTCAAGGACTAACACTGGAAAGATCATGTCAGGATTAGGAGACACCATGAAGAGGACATTGCACTGGACCATAATCATCGTACTGGGGTTCAAATGGGTGTATTTAATCTAGCTTGAGATCTACATTAGGCAACATTACATACAGTGAACAAACCGACCAAGTGAGCACAGGAAAATGCAGCCCTTGTGCTAAAAATCCAGAGTTCTGTCGATAGATGCAGCAGGTGGGAGGGGAGGAAAAGTAAACCATATTTTCTAAGAGTGTTCATTATTTAAATTTAGTAATAAAAGCAGGACTCATTAGTATTCTCAGAGACTGGCTTTCAGGGTGGCTAGTTACTGCACTATTAGATTTTTTTTTTTTACAGCCAGTGGAAGATCTGCCAAAAGCATGAAGACGGTTACCCCCATAAAAGACGAACGCCTAGTCTCAGTCAAACTTTCTTACGGTATTCGATCCTTTGTGTAATATGCAATCAAAAGCGTTAGCAAGAAAGTGTTGTTTCATTTAAAGTCATCTCGACCAGCATATTTCTTGTCTGAAGATCCCAACAGCACATTTCCACCTTAAAACTTTCATCCTAGGTCCCAAAAAATGCGGCAATGTACCAAACGCAAAGCCCTAGAGCCCAGCTGAACTAATGCATTTGTCGCCTGAAATCTGGCATGAAAATGGATCATTGAAGTACAAGGGAGAGACAGAAAAATTACAGGTTTTCAGTGACACATTTCACAATGGCATTCTAATCCACCATGAAGCCTTTTCAGTCTGAACACAGTAAAGTCCATTTAACTGGAATGGGAGCATTAAATCCTTAATTTCACAGGAAAGCTGTGATCAGATCGAAATATCATGTTTGAACAGAACTTCTGAATTACATACTTGAACTGGTACGTTTGTTTAATAAAGGTCACCCACTGCTGAGAATGCAGGTTTCTAGGTTTGACAAAGGTGAATTCATCTGTCATCGATTCAAAATGGAGTACTACTGAGAATCCCAGAAGTCAGAGGCTGAAAGAAATCCACGGTCCGTAGGGTGGCTGAACTGACACGTTCATTACCTCTGGACGTCTGAACAGTAAGCATCAGGCCTGCATGGCTGGTACTGGAAACCTGGGCAACAAAACTCTGGCACAAACCAACTGGAATGCCAGCTTAATCTTAGGGGATTCCCCCTTCTAAAAGGGAAATCCGTCCAGGTGACATACAACCCGTTTAGCAAGAATATGCTACTCTCTTAGTCCTTAATACAGGAGGCAAAGAGGGAGTAACCTTGCTGCCTCTGGCTATCCCTGGCTGCTGGAACAGCCTCTTGGTGATGTGGGCCGCCAGGCATAAATTCGAGCAGCCTCTGCTGGGGACTGGTTTAGTCCCATCTGGCCCTAGCTTCCAGAAGCCTATAAAGTTCATAGGAAGCCACTTTTGCCCCCTCCCAGAGCCTACGCCAAGTACAGCTTTGTCAACCTGGAGACTCTAGCCTCACATCTCAAACACTGACACAGCCTCAAAGGAATGCCAGCGCTAGAGAAGAGCATTGGTCCATTCATTCTTCCATACTGGGCTATCTGGGTTGTAAGATGCTATTTGTTGTGGGTCAGGGGTTCACTCACCTCAAGAGCACCTCCAGGCATGGCGTAGCAGTGTTCTTCCAGTATGGCATCCCCTGCCGATGATCACTCTGTCGCTGTGGTGGACTCTCTTCTCATCATTCACAGTGCTCCCTCTTTGCAACTCAGCCCTCCGGCTAGATCACCATTTGGTCTACCCTTCCGGGGTATCAAAGTCTCACTGGACCAGCTGTCCAGATGGAAACAGTCCTGTGCCACTTCCCCATGGCTGGTAGGGGAACCCAGGCCCTCCCTCTATACTCGGTTCCAGCTCAGCCAAGGTCTGCACAGTCCTTCTCCTTGCTGCTGTTTCTCTGGGCTTCTTGCCTACCCTGACTTTTCAGGGTTTCCTCTTCACAACTCCTCTGGAGTTGACCCTTCTTCCAGGGCTAGGACCCCAGGACTTATTCCCCCCCCACCCCAGCTTTCCTCCTGCGCCCACCTCTCTGCTCCCAGCAAGGACTGCAGACTCTCCCACAGCAGCCTCTGGTATTAACCAACTTCCTCTCTTTCTATTGCTTACTCAGCTTCTCCCCCAGCTGGGCTTCATAAGCAATTAGTAATTTACAACCCTCCGGGTGCAACTGTGAAGGTTAGTTGGCCTCGTCTGAGCCACCTTAACCCCTTCAGGGCTGGTATGGAGTGAACACCTGATCGCAGGGTGGTAGAATCAGATCCTTCGAGTGCAATCCTGCTCTACCTTACTGAGATTGTCAGCTCTTTGGAGAAGGAACCCTCTTTTTGTTCTGTGTTTGTACAGCACCTAGCGCAATGGGGACCTGCTCCATGACTAGGGCTCCTGGGTGTACCATAATACAAATAATGGTAAACCACCACCTCTTTCATTACATTTTTGTCAATCCCAAAAGTTGAATGAATTTAATTTCAGTGATTATTCATGCAAAATTTTGTTACAAAATAGTTATTGTTCATTTTTTGCTATTTGTGATTCTCCCATTTAAAAAGCTTTCACTCATCCAATCAGGGAACACAACACCATGTGACTCAGGTGATCAGTCATACCCCATGAATACTAAATACCAACCATTTGAAGCAAATAGCAAGCAACCAATTCATGGGGCCTGTCTTCATAAAGACTTCATGCGTGGGAAGCCAGGCTGTAAATCTACAGTGGTCTCACCTGTTGTGCACTAAAAGGTCAGTCATGCGCTTTGATTTGCACTTGTTTAAAACTGCAGTAGGTCAAAGCACACTATGCAACTTTTAGTGCATGGTAACAGGGTCCACGCAGCCAGGGACTGTCTGACAAGCTACAGCACTGCACAGTCACACCCAGGCTTGCCAGGCATTAACTCTCCATATCCACAAGGCCTGAAAATTATTCATCAAAACCATCTAGTGATTTCTTGCAAAGAGCAAATGAAGTCAGAGAAATCAGGAGTGGTTCACAAATAATTTGCAAATCAAAAAGGGGGCTAGTTATTACTTGTAATAAATAATTTGAGCAGCTCTACTTAGTGGCCAGATCATATAATTAAATATTTATATTTTCAGTAGCAACTCCAGGCCCCCATCAGGGTCGGGGTCCCATTGTACTACAGACACCAGTCCACGTAAAGAAAACCAGATACATATTTTTAGGAGTTTAAGTGATTTTGAATCACAAGTAAACTTCAGACTGCCTGCTTTCGACCCAGAATCCCTTGACACTCGATAACCTCCATGATTTACTTCTTGGCCCAGAAATTCAGGATTCCCGTGTTTAGTGGTAATGCACAGAATGGTTTGTTGGGAAATGCTGTGCCCTGGTGCAAAGAGCATGTGAGGAAGCTGAAATTTCGTTTTTGCCTGAAGCAGCCAGCTTCACTACCAGCCAAAACGACTAACACCTGGCTGGGGCACTGAATAAGTCTGCCTAATACAAACAACACATGCCAGACACAGAAAGAAGCTTTTAGAAGGTTTTTTTCTGGAAAGCAGTTGGTGAAAATTACTGTAGGACTCTGACATTTTAGCAGGTAGCACAGAAACCCGATGGGTGTATTAGACCTGAAGATTTTGATGCGTTTCCCAGCATGAGGTCAAATCAGTGTTTACGTCAAAGGAAGGCCTTTTTTGTGTTCGAGGCTTCACCCTTTGTTCCTGGTGGAGCAGAAGCAACTGTTCCATGGAATTCTTTGGTCAGAGAGACAACAAGCTGTTTGCTGAATGGCAGAAAACGGACTGTGATGTCCCCACCTCAGAGGTTTCCTTTTTCTCCAACGACAGGAGAAAATTCTGCCACTGAGAATTAACATGTACAGAAGGGATTTGGAGAGTAAGGAATCCTCTAGCATCACATAAAGGTGTTTTTGTAGGGCCTCTCTCTTGCTCTAAGCCCTCTGGAACCGCCCAGGCTCTATGAGCTGAACAGAAGGAAGTGCGGAAGAGTCCCAGTAGGGCAGTGGGTGTGATATGGCCATGGTTACTGGGATAGGAGCCATAGGATAGGCGGTACTATTACAATTGGCCTTGTGTACGTGCAGCACGCTGATGCACTGCTCTTGGGACAGCCCATCGGCAAGGAAGGAATTACACCTCAGAGAAGCACAACCACCCTCCACCGCCATTGCTCCAAGGAGCTAGTGATCCACACTGACTAGACCCCCTGGACTTGTCCTGGCCAGCAGCAGGTTACAGCCCCCACTAGCCGCAGTGGCTCAGCTGCACTTTTCCAGTACAGCTGAGTGGGGAAAACCCACATTTTCACTGACATACAGGAAGCCTCTCTAGACATCAGGAAATCTCAATACAGCAATAAGTAACCTGGGTGACTTGCGAGTGATGGGCATACAAACAAAGCTCCGCGTCAAAGGTAACGCCAAGGTTATGAGTCATGTAGGGGGGACACTGGCTCAGAGCATTAGAGGGTGTAATGAACACAGAGCAAACAGCCAGCGTAAGAAAGTGCAAACAAACTCCCGACTAACCTGTACAGTTGCATAACAGAGAGAGAGACTGTCGTTATTGTTTTACTTCTTGGGGGCACCAAGGCAGATAACATAGACAGAATGGAAATGACCTCAGAGATTAAAACCCAGAAACAAAGCATCAGAGAAACCAAGAAACCTTCCAGAATACAGTCCCCAAAGTCCACCTTCCTTTCAGTTAAAACAACAGGGAGTCCAGTGGCACCTTAAAGACTAACAGATTTATTTGGGCATAAGCTTTCGTGGGTAAAAAACCCACTTCTTCAGGTGCAACTTACCCACAAAAGCTTATGCCCAAATAAATCTGTTAGTCTTTAAGGTGCCACCGAACTCCCTGTTGCTTTTGTGGATACAGACTAACACGGCTACCCCCTGATACTTGACGCCTTCCTTTCAGTTGCTGGTTATGAGAATTCAAGTCATTTAGAGGTTTGTAAGTTTCATGCATAGTGCACATACTAATTCTAAATGAATAGGGGGATGTCGCAGCTGGGGCTAGAGGCAGATATTTCAGTTCCATGCAGTAAGACCGAAGAGCTCCTTCAAAAGAGAGCTGAGAGCCAAGACCCCATGTGAATAAATGGAGGCCGGTCTGGATGCCAGAAGCACATGGCCAGAGTTGCTGCCTTGGCCCCATCCTATGCCTACAACATGAATTTCTGTAGTCTTGGAAGCGGTCACGTCTGGGACCCACACCAAGGTGCTGGCAAGTGCTGTGCAGTGAGTTAGCAGCAGCTATTTTATTCCAAGTCAACCGGGTCTGTTCTGCAGACACAACGTCCTTTCCCGCTGAATGTACATTTGAGGCAGCCAGTTGTCCAAGTCCGTCCAGTTCATTTCCGTCAGACCTTGTGGTGAGGCTGTCTGTAGCTGAGCAATCTACCAAACATTTTTCATAAGCAAACAATCAAAAGCTTTCTTGTTTGTGGGGTTCTCACAATTTGGGAATCACAGAAATAATGGTCTGGGGATCTGCATGGTCTGGGGATCTGCAGGGTCTGTGGATTCTGTGCGAGATCATGAACTCTCTTTATCTTTACTATGCTACACGCTCCATTTTGAATGTGCAGACTTTTGCCTTCTCAGTTGCCTGTTTGCCTTCATGTGGAGCTGAAATTCCAAAGGCTGGGGGCAGAACCATAGAGAGACATTAAACTTTGATGATCGGCCACCCACAGAGATAGCTCCCACCCAGGAGGACCAGTTTGCCACGGCAGAGGTCGCCTTGGCAACAAACTCACCTGGCAGAAATCGCTGGTCACGTGGGGAAGGACATTAGCTGACAGAGGAGGCTAAAGCCTATAATCAAAGGAAGGAGCTGACTCCTCTGGGTCTTTGGCCATTTTGGCGCCAGCTCGGGAGAGAAAAAGAAGGAGAAAAAAGGTGGGGAAAAGGCTCCATGAGGGAGGCGCAATTCAGCATGTAGCAACCTTATGAGGAGCCTTGCTTGTTTTCCTGAGCCCAGATGGTCCCCAAGGCCTGCCAAGGGAAGGGTGAGCTAGTGAGGTGCATTGCGGTGAGGCTGTTTATTGTTTTCTAAATGATCAGTTCTCTCTTGGGCTTTATACGATGAAGGCAAAGAGCAATTGTGTGAGACTTCTGTGCAGTGTGTGTGTGCGTGTGCACTTGTTATCAATTTCAGAAGTACCACAAGCCTCCAGAGAATAAAAACAGTAACCAGAGGGCTCAACCCTTTCCATGGGATTCTGGTAGAGGGTGTGTTTAAGTATAAGGGATCTGACAGCATCCAGAGGGGCTAGGCAGCTGGACTTCTATTTTAGGAGAGGGGACTTTTGAGATCCAGTATAGAAGCTGGGATGCCAGGGTTGGACTGAAGGCCCATGAGTGTACTCAATTCGGTTTCCCCTAAAACCAGTTCACTCCATTCCCATAAGCAGGTAAGGGTGGTGGATTCTCCTTCTCTGCTTACAGGCATTAAGAAATGGCAAATACCTGATGCTCTGTATACATCTCCAGGCAAATATTCAACATCTCTAGAGTTCTAGTTTCCATTAAGGAGGTCTTGCAGCTATCTCTCCCCAGCATCAACCCAGTTTCTCACTGCCAGCATTTTTAGCTTGCTTGGAACACAAAAGTTTTATGTGTTACATGGGATTAGCTGTTGCAAATAGTTTATGTGCTTCTAGTTTTAAAAGTGTGCTCAGATATGGTACATTACCCAAGACTGATTGAAGACAATTCCCAGTCCTGTGTATGTTGATGGCCCAATATGTCACACTAGTTCCTCTTTGCTGGGCAGGCTAGTTGACATTTCCTCATCAACGTTGACACATCCATAATGACACCGTTTTGCTGGAAAAGTCATCAGAAGGAGACTTTTTAAGGTCAGGGGTATTTTACAGGCACTAGAAATCAGAAGTCATTTTTCACTGTAACAAACAGAAGGGCTGTCCTCCCAGAGTTTACAGGTATGTGCATGAACACAAAGAGCGCCAAAACGAAATGACAAAATATTTGTATGAAAATCCATACTTACTGGGATTTGTGGCTCTGCCCACATTTCATATTTCACAGACATGTGCCGATATTTAAAAAGGGTAAATGGGATGACCCGGGTAATGACAGATCTGCCAGTCTGACATTGGTCCCAGGCAAAAAAAAATGGAGCAGCTGATATTGAACTAGATTAATAAAGAATAAAAGGACGGTAATATAATTAATGCCAAATCAACATGGGATTGTGGGAAATAAATCCTGTCAAACCTACTTGATATCATTATGGTGAGATTACAAGTTCCGTTGATAGAGGTAATAGTGTTGAAGTAATATAGCTAGACTTGTGCAAGGCATTTGACTTGGTATTGCATGGTATTTTGATTTAAAAAAAACTAGAAAGTTATAAAATTAACATAGTTGGCGTCCCTCGGAGTTCAAGGATGACTGTCTTCCATGAAATGATAGGCAGTTATTGCTGGTGGCTCCTCAGGTGGCTAATAAGACCAGTCTTGGACCCACAGATCTTATCACAGTAGAGGCAAATGTTTCCTGGTGGAAGAGGCCTGGTGGATTGTTGAACTGGAGTGCATCACATTCTTTTCTTCTTTCCCATGTCTCCATTTCCTGTTGTCTTCGTTGGGCCTTGGAATCCTGGGATCCTTGGCACAAAATTAACATGGCACACATTAAGTGGACTAAAAGCTGGCTAACTGAAAGGTCTTCAAATGTAATTGTAAATAAGGAGTCATCATCGAATGGGTGTTTCTAGTAGAGAACCACAGGGATCAGGTCTTGGCCCTACACTATTTAACATCTTTATCAACGACCTGGAAGAAAATAAAATCATCACTGATAAAGTTTTGAAATGACACAAAAATTGGGGGAGTAATAAATATAAAGAAGATAGGTCACTGATTCAGAGCAATTTGGATCACCTGGCAAGCTGGGCACAAACAAACAATTTGCGTTTTAACATGGCTAAATGTATATGTATACATCTAAAAATAAAGAATGGGGGAGGGATAGCTCAGTGGTTTGAGCATTGGCCTGTTAAACCCCGGGTTATGAGTTCAATCCCTGAGAGGGCCATTTAGGGAACTGGGGTAAAAATCTGTCTGGGGATTGGTCCTGTTTTGAGCAGGGTTTTAGACTAGATGACCTCCTGAGGTCCCTTCCGATTCTATGAATGCAGGCCATCCTTATAGGATGGGGGACTCTATCCTGGGAAGCAGTGACTCTGAAAAGGCAGGTGGGGTTTGTGGTGGATAATAAGCTGACCAAGAGCTCCCAGTTCAATGCTGGGGCCAAAAGGGCGAATGCAATCCTTGGATTCATAAACAGGGGAATCTCCAGTAGGATTAGAGAGGTTATTTTACCTCTATTTGGCATTGATGTGACCGCTGCTGGAATCCTGTGTCTAGTTCTGGTGTCCACATTTCAAGAAGGATGTTGATAAATTGGAGATGGTTCAGAGAAGAGCCACAAGAATGATTAAAGGATGAGGAAACTAGAAGATATGAGACAGACTCAGTGAGCTCAATCTATTTAGTTTACAACCAGGAAGGTTAATGTACTTATAGATTTGATTACAGTCTATAAGTACCTACATGGGGAATAAATATTTAATAATGGGCTCTTCAATATATCAGGGAAAGGTATAACACCATCCAAAGGCTGGAAGTTGAAGCTTGACAAATTCAGCCTGGAAAGAAGGTATACTTTTTTTTTTAACAGTGAGAGTAATTAATCATTGGAATAATTTATCACGGATCATGATAGATTCTCCATCACTGAAAAGTTTTTAAATCAGGATTGATGTTTTTCTAAAAGCTCTGCTCTAGGAATTATTTTGAAGAAATTCTATGACCTGTGTTATACAGGAGGTCAGACTAGATGATCACAATGGTCCTTTCTGGCCTGGGAATCTATGAATATTATGGTAAGAAGCACAGCATGGAAACAACTACATAGCAAGCCTTCCCAGTTATTGCCTGCATGTTCTTAGAAGAAACTGTTTGTATTTCATGCATTATTTCTGACTCACTGTAAGCATGACATGAGGAGTTGTATATTTGTTATTAATCTCCTAATGGTTTCTATAGCTGTACCAAAACAGCACAGAGTGTGTTCTGTCCCCCTCTAGTGGCTGGTCACTGCAGGACAACAGCCTACTATTGCTAACAACTAATGGGTTTATTCATTTAGCTCAAATCGTGGAGATCTGTGCTGGGAAGCTGAAGTACCAAACTTGCTGACATCTGAAGTTTTTTTTTTTAACCCATGAAAGCTTATGCCCAAATAAATCTGTTTATTTATTTATCTGCCCAAATAAATAAATCCGTTAATCTTTAAGGTGCCACCGGACTCCTTGTTGTTTTTGTGGCTACCCCTCTGTTACTTTTAAGAATGAGGTTTACAAAAAGTAACCTGGATACAGCACAACAGAAATTGGATGAGTGCTGCAGAATTGCTTATAAAAAGGCATCAATCCTACACTTTTGACCATCAAGAGCTCCCAGATCCTCATTACAGAGAAAGACTGTCTGAAGTATTAATGACTCCCTCCCAGCCTGGGAGGGAGTCATTATTCAGAGACCCAGGCTTAACATTTTAAATTAAAACAACAGGACCTGAGGATCCTCATCTGGGGTCAATCAGTATAGACCTACTGGATTCAGAGTACAACACCTGATCTCATCTTGGGCCTCTATACATCGAACAACATCTCCTAGAAAGAGTGTATTTCATAAGAATGAGCAGAACCAGTTAGCTGTAAACTAAAGCAATCGAGGTTCTCAGATAGGCTTGGGAATAGAGTAAAATAGGGCAAAGGCTGAACTACAGGTGAGATGGGAATGAACATTCCAGAAACCAGTGATTGCAGGAGCCATCGCAGAACTGGCCCTTGTGTAGAACTTTGCAGAGACACTAACGATGCAAAAGTCGCACTAGATGAACTGTTCATTGGAGCGAATAGAAAGGCACTTTGGAATGGAATGGAAAATCTTCCACCATCCGACCTGTCAAACGAGCCCAAACCAAGGTACTGCTAGAAAATTCAAGGATAATTGGAGGCACAAAGAGCAGTCCAAGGCGGAGAAAATGTCCTGGTACCTGGGATATCAGCTATGCCATGTTTGTCTAAAGGCACTAGGAGGTCACCAGTGTATCGGGGGCGGGGGGAGTTTTGGGGATTAAAGATTCTGGAGAATGAAAGGCCAAGGTGCAAAGGGGCCAGGAAGCTGCTGTATCTCATCAGCTAACAACTCCTTATGGTGGGCAAAATCTCAGCCAACACAGTGTGTCCAGCCCCTATGTCACCTCCTCCCACTCAGCCCCAGCACAGGGGATATGCCCAAAGTGCTCTGTGCTCCAGCTGGTATCGGGGTTCTTAGTGACAGGTGCATGACAGCATAAATTAGAACAGCCCATCGGCTCCTCTAACCTATATGTGTCAGAAGAATCAGAGAGTAACCCTTAGCTCCCTGACCACCCTCTCCCTCTCCCCTCCCAGCACTGACAATTCTACAAGAATCTGAATCCAAGGGTACGTCTATACTCACTTCCAGGTCCGGATGTAAGCGATCGATCTTCTGGGATCGATAAATCGATCCCGGAAGTGCTCGCCGTCGACGCCGGTACTCCAGCTCAGCGAGAGGAGTACGCAGCATCGACGGGGGAGCCTGCCTGCAGCGTCTGGACCCGCGGTAAGTTCGGACTAAGGTACTTCGAATTCAGCTACGTTATTAACGTAGCTGAATTTGCGTACCTTAGTCCGAAGTGGGGGGTTAGTGTGGACCAGGCCCAAGAGTGGAATAACATATCAGAATAATTGAATTATTGTATGTGTTACAAACTAGCAGTGGGCCCCAGGAGACCATAAGAACGGCCATACTGGGCCAGACCAACGGTCCATCAAGCCCAGTATCCTGTCTTCTAACAGTGGCCTGTGACTGCTGCTTCTGACACAGAGAACAGAGCAAGGCGATTTATCAAGTGATCCACCCCTTGTCATCCAGTCCCAGCTCCTAGCAGAGGTTTAGGGAAACTGAGGGCATGGGGTAGTGTTCATGACCATCTTGGCTAAAAGCCATTGATGGACCTATCCGCCATGAACTTCTCTTGTTCTTTTTTTAACCCACTTATACTTTTGGCCTTTACAACCATCCCCTGGCAACAAGGTCCTCAGGTTGACTGTGTGTTGTGTGAAGAAGTATTTCATCTGTTCGTTTTAAACCTGATGCTTATTAATTTCATTGGGTGAGCCCTGGTTCTTGTGTTATGTGAAAGGTTAAATAAAAACTTCCTTATTCACTTTCTCCACACCAGTCATGATTTTATAGACCTCTATCACATCTCACCTTAGTCATCTCTTTTCCAAGCTGAACAGTCCATCTTTTTAATCTCTCCTCAAATGAAAGCTGTTCCATACCCTTAATTATCTTTGTTGCCCTTCTCTGTACTTTTTCCAATTCTAATACATCTTTTGTGGGATGGGCGACCAGAACTGCATATATAATTCAAGGTGTGGGCATACAATGAATTTATATAATGGCATTATGATATTTTCTGTCTTATTATCTATCCCTTTCCTAATGTTCTGTTCACTTTTTTAACTGCCGCTGCACATTGAGCAGATGTTTTCAGGAGCAGCGTCCTTTGCTTCAGGTTGAGTCCAACACCCAAGTTCTTGTAATGTGTTCCTCCTTAACACCCCACACAGTGACTCAAAGGTTTCTATCTTGAGTGGTAACAGCTAATTTAAACCCATTCATTTTGTATGTATATTGGGGATTATGTTTTCCAATGTGCATTACTTCACATTTATCAACATTAAATTTCATCTGCCATTTTCTTACTCCGTCATCCAGCTTTGTGAAATCCTTTTGTAACTCTTCAGTCAGCTTTGGACGTAACTATTTTGATTAATTTTGTATTGTATGTAAACTGTGCCGCCTCACTGTTACCCCTTTTTCCAGATCATTTATGAATATGTTACACAGCACTGGTCACTGTACAGATTCTTGTGGGATTCTGCTATTTACCTCTCTCCACTGTGAAAACCGACAGTTTATTCCTACCCTTTGTTTCCTGTCTTTTAATCAGTTACTGAACCATGAAAGGACCTTCCCTCTTATCCCATAACTGCCTACTTTGCTTAGAAGCCTTTGGTGAGGGACCTTGTCAAACGCTTCGGAAAGTCCAGCTACACTTTATCCACGGGACCACGTTTGTCCACCTGGTTGTTGATCCCCTCAGAGAATTCTAATAGATTGGTGAGGCATGATTTCCCTTTACAAAAGCTGTGTTGATTCTTTCCCAACATACTGTGTTCATCTATGTTTCTGATAATTCTGTTCTTGACTATAGTTTAAACCAATTTGCCTGATACCTTACCAGCCTGTAATTGCCAAGATAGCCCCTGGAGCCTTTTTTTTAAAAATGGTGTCACATTAGCTGTCCTCCAGTCATCTGGTACAGAGGTTGATTTAAGCAATAGGTTACATACCACAGTTAGTAGTTCTGCAGTTTCATATTTCAGTTCCTTAAGGACTCTTGGGTGAATACCATCTGGTCCTGGTGACTTATTACTGTTTAGTTTATCAATTTGTTCCAAAACCTCCTCTACTGACACCTCAATCTGGGACATTTCCTCAGATATGTCATTAAAAAGGATGGCTCAGGTGTAGAAATCTCCTTTACGTCCTCTGCCGCGAAGACTGATGCAAACAATTAATATAGCTTCTCGGCAACAGCCTTGTCTTCCTTGAGCGCTCCTTTAGCACGTTGGTCGTCCAGTGGCCCCACTGATTGGTTGGCAGGCTTCCTGCTTCTGATGTACTTAAAAAACAGTTTGCTGTTAGTTGTTGTGTCTTTTGCTAGTTGCTCTTCAAATTCTTTTTTGGCCTGCCTAATTAGACTTTTACACTTGAATTGCCAGCGGTTATGCTCCTTTCTATTTTTCTCTGTAAGATTTGACTTCCCATTTTTAAAAGATGTCTTTGCCGCTAACCTCTTTTTTTACTCTGTCATTTGGCCATGGAGACTTTTTTTTGTTTTGGTCCTCTTACTGGTTTCTGTTTTTATTTGGAGTATACATTTAGTTTGTGCTTCCTTGATGGTGTTTTTCATACGTTTCCATGCAACTTAAAGGCATTTCATTCTTGTGACTGTTCCTTTGAATTTCCATTTAACTAGCTTCCTCTGTTTGTGGAGTTCCCCTTTTCAAGTTAAATGCTACTGTGGTGGGTTTCTTTGGTATTTTCCCCCCTACAAGAATGTTACATTTCATTACATTATGGTCGCTACTACCGAGCGATTCAGCTATATTCACCTCTTGGACCAGACCCTGTGCACCACTAAAGACTAAATCAAGAATTCCCTTGTGGGTTCCAAGACTAGTTGCTCCAAGAAGCAGTCATTAATGGTGCCTAGAAATGTTATCTCTGCATCCTGTCCTGAGGTGACATGTACCCAGTCACGATGGGGAGACATGAAATCCCCCATTATTATTGGGTTTTCTCTAGTCTCCCTGAGCACTTCATAATCAAAGTCACAATCCTGCTCAGGTGGTCGGTAGTAGATTCCCACTGCTATATGCTTATTGTTCAAGCATGGAATTTCTATCCATAGAGATTCTAGGGTACAGTTTGAGTCATTTAAAATGCTTATTATGGAACCCTTCTGCCAGTTGACGTGGGCAGCAAGAAGGGCCGGGTTCAATATCTAGGGGCTTCCTTTCCAACCATATAACCAAAACCGGCTCAAAACCTGGGGAAACTTCACTCTACCCTCTGGGCGCCTCTAAGAGGCAATTCTTCCCCTCTCACAAGCACAGAGTCTTAGGTAGAAAGAGTTTTTCTTTAATAAATGTAACCTAGCATTAATCTGAGAAAACGGCACAAGCGGTATTCAGAAACATAAAAGCATGAGCAAGACACCCGCTCCAGAGTACACTGAGCAGCGTCCTTTGCTTCAGGTTCTTGAGTCCAACACCCAAGTTCTTGTAATGTGTCCCTCCTTAACACCCCACTCACAGTTGTTGTGCTCGGTCAGCGCAGACCCAGAGTTCATAGGTACATCTGCTTGAATTCTCCTCCCGCCATGGGGGGAGGGGGGGGAAGAGAGATTATTGCCACCAGGCTCCCTCCACTGTCTGAGCTCCCGCCAACCACCGGCTTGCTGCTCCCGCCATGACCTCAGCCAGTCAGTCTCATAGTGATTTCAGCTCTGTGCAGGAAACACAGTCCTGCCACAAGTGATT
>NW_020664540.1:16346435-16378448 GCF_002925995.2 Terrapene triunguis | reverse complement strand
AGTGATTTCAGCTCTGTGCAGGAAACACAGTCCTGCCACAAGTGATTTTAGCTCTCAGTGATTTCCAGCTCTGGGCAGGGAGGGCAGAAACATAGCCCTACCACCACTGGTTTCAGCTCTGATTGAGCAATTAAAATAACAAAGAGGTTCCTAATGAAGCCTATTTAGTTCTATTTTTTGACTAGTGGGGAGGAACAGGATAAACCAGTCTAGGAAAGACTCTTGAGGGTATACAGCCTCTTGACTGGTATACCTGTCCCCACCCCTGTTACTTTCACAGGGCTCTGACATTCGAGCCCCTGGTTTGACGAGATTCTTTAAACTGATGGTAGTCCCCTCATTTGGGACAGGTTAAGCACAGTCCTGCTTTCCTGTATTCCTACAAGAATTACAACATTGGTAACCATATTTCACTACCCCTGCATTCAGTACTGGGGTCATTTGCACCCAACACCAGCCAAAGTTGATCACTTTGGCACTGCTGAATCTGCTGAATATATAAACAGAGCAGGAGCAAACTGTATTTACATAAACTCACCCATTGTCTCTTCCCCTCCCAGCTAGCTGTCACGGAAGCATTCATTCAGACCCTGCTTACATCCTCCCCCAGCCGAGAATTTGTCGTCCCGGCAAATCACGCTCCGGATTATACCAACTACATGAGTTCTCCTCAAAGGGTCTGAGGAAACCCTCTATGGCTGCCACATCCCAATGAGCTAAGTGTATCACTTCCAAACTAACCACTCCAGGTGCATCGTAAGTTAGCCTGTTTCCTGGCCCTATAACCCCGTCACGCCTATTGAGAGTGGACATGGCAGGGGCAGTGGGGTCTTCTGGGGCTAGGGATGGTGAAGGTTCCCTTGAGGGTACCCCCTCTATTGGCACAGGCCCCTGCATCTCTTGCTCAGGTACTGAGATGTCCAGGCCACCAGGGACACCTTCCACTTGTATGTCCCCTCTGTCCACCAACCTAGGGGTGTCATCACAGGCCTGTTTTTCTTCCAGGAGGTCTGGGAATGTGGATGGGACAAGGTCATTATCCCAGGCTTGTCTCGTCATTGACAGGGGGATCAGTAACAGGCCTAAATGCTTCTGCCCTGGAATTTAGAGCTGAAGAAGTGGAGCTCTCCCCATGTTCAGCTGATGGAGTCCGGAATCTGGTCTCCATTCTAGGATACTCCATGGTAGTGTCGTTCTCCGCAGACACACTCTCGGATGTGCTAGATAAGGATGGATTAGCCCCACAGGGCCCACTGTGCGTGCTGGGTGGTGGATTTGGTCCAGCACCTCTTTTTCACCCAGGTCCCATGTCATGGTCCATTCCCTAAGGGGTGCCTACCAATTTCCCCCCCCCCCCCCCCCCCCCAGGCAGTAGGAGGTTTCTATGTAACTGAATGGGACTCTTTCACTTGAGTGTTTCTCTTCAGTTCCTACCAGTACTTTATCAACTTCTATCCTCTCCTCTTTACTAGGATTTAGAGTATCCCCTTTAATAAATCCTCCCCTAAAGGATGTCTCTGTCCAAACCATGTGCTCCTCTGCACCTGTTGGCCTTCCCCCAGCCCTTACTTTAAAAACTCCTCTATGACCTTTTAAATTTTACATGCCAGCAATCTAGTTCCATTTTGGTTTAGCTGGAGCCCATCCTTCCTGTACAGGCTCCTCCTTTCCCAAAAGGTTCCCCAATTCCTAATAAACCTAAAATCCCTCCTCTCTATACCAATATGTCATCCACGCAAGGAGACCCTGTTATTCTGCCTTTCTAACTGGCCCTGTGTATGGAACTGGAATCACTTCAGGGAATGCTACTATGGAGATCATGGACTTTAATCTCTTCCCTAGCAGCCTAAATTTGGCCTCCAGGACCTCTCTCCTACCTTTCCCTATGTCATTGGTACCTACCAGTACCACGACCACTGGATCCTCTCCAGAACTGCACATAAGCCTATCTAGATATCTCGAGAGGTTCCCAAACTTAAAACCCGGCAGGCAATTCCCCAAGCAGTTTTCTTGGTTATCACAAACCCAACTATCTATATTTCCAAAAATCAAATCCCCCATTACTATTACCTGTCTCTTCCTAATAACTGGGGTCCACTCCCCTGAAGAGTATCAGAGGGGTAGCCGTGTTAGTCTGGATCTGTAAAAAGCAACAGAGAGTCCTATGGCACCTTTAAGACTAACAGATGTACTGGAGCATAAGCTTTCGTGGGAGAATACCCACTTCATCAGACGCATGTACCTGACAAGGTATTTTCAGGGCGAGAGGATACCATTAGATCATCTGGAAGGAGGGTCCCAACTCTGAGATCATTTCCCTCTGCTCCAATTTGATGTTCTTCTTCCCCAAGACTTTCATCCTCCTCAGCAACACATTATGCTAGATGATGTGCAGACACACAGAACGAGGCAGTCCCTGTCCTGGAGAGCTTTCAGTCTAGACAAGGCAGACAGAAGATGGGAGGAGAACAGAGCACAGAGATGGGAAGTGATTTGTCCCAGGGCACATGATGATGCGTTTTGATCAAATCAGTATCATTAAGGACATGCATCACTTTGGTTTAAACTCTGTTGAAATCCCAAGTTACAAGAGCAGGAGTAAGAAGGTTGTGAAAATACAGAACTACCCCTTTACAAAGAACAAACTCAAGGGCTGGCCAGCGGCAAAGAGAAAAGTCTCATCCGTCGTTTGTCATTATTGGTGGTAAGCAGACGGCTGTTGGTAATATGATGCTTAAAGGAGAAAATAAAAACAGATTCCAAGCTGCATAAGGAGAGAAATGCTACATCACATTCCCATGTTATTCTGCCAAAGGAGAGCCATGAAAACCATTTCCTGGGCTGGGGTGAACACCCAGATTGCTGATATTATTTTGAAATATTCAGTGTTTCAAATGCATTGATCACAGGAACCTGATGAACCAGTAACTACTGCAATGATATTTGCAAAATGTGTCAACCAACTTCTTTTAATCTGAAGGCAAGGACTGTTCAGTGGTGGTGAACTCAATTGCACAGCTGAGTCGAACACAAGCAAGAAGTGAAACGGGAAATCGTCAGGTGACATCTCTCGTTGCAAGGCACAGAGTGTCTGATCTAGTCCTCAGAACTCCCATTGGTTTGAGTGGGAATCCTGGGGGTGCAAGAAATGTAAATCAGGCCCCGATCAGACATTTTCATTGTTTTATGGTAATGTACTTTTAAAGCTGGAAAATAAGGTTTTTCACATTTATCAAAGCCACTGTCATGATTAGGTTAGATGGCGTCTTCAGAGAAAGCCCTCCACAAGGGGAGTACCCATGGGAGTGGTACAGCCCAGAGACAGCTCTGAGTCACAAGCCCTCCCTGCTCCTGGCAGCTGGGAAGGTGGGAGGGTGATTAGTAATTTACTCCTGGCCTATACAAGCAGCAAATTATGACATCCCACACAGTGGATCAGCTGTGCTGTCCTGTGCTTTGTGTTGGGGGGGGGGTCAATCAGGTCCTTCACATGTACTGCACAGGCATAGCCAGGCACACAGAAATGCACTTACACCGGCATACCTGGACCCCTACTCTTGGTAGTCCACACAGGTGTGTAAGTGAGAGTTTTACTTCTTGGTGTGGGTACACAATCCAAGGCCAGGTCTAGCCCGTTGCAATTATGCCCTGGCTTAGAATACAGTGAAACAGCTGGCTAGCAAACCCCGAGACAATGGAAGTTTTGTGGAGTTTAAAGAGAAAGACACTGCTCCATCCAGTGTCACTAAAACCATCCATCACACGAGCACATGGAAGGCATCATGCTGTCAGTAACCCTGTGCGAATCAGCCCTAACGACCGACATTAGGAGCACACCGTCTCTCCCTCCTCCACTGAAGGTTGCAACACTAACAACAGCAGCAAAGTTAACAAATATCTTTGCAGCAGGTGTTCCACATGGAGACACTCGGCATTTTGTTACCCTCCTGCCCATTTAATCCCAGCCAAAAGAAGCTCCCCCCACTCATTTATGAAACAGCAGCACAGGCAGTGTCCGACCAAGCTTAGTTAAAAGCAGATGGCAGCCAATCAACAATCGTTTATTCCAAAGCAGTCATAACACACCCCTCTCTTGAACACTACACACAGCCTCCATGACTTACCTTTCACTGCACCTCAGTCCCATGCTGGCTGCTGACCAAGCAATGAATGGCATTGTGTCTATTCAAAATGCCTCTGACATGTGATCCAAGACTCCCCATTGATTTCAGTGGGCATCTTTCCATCCGTTTTGGGTAATGCCTTCTTTGCATATTAGTGTTGTCTTTTATTAAGTTAGACTCATCTAATGAATGATAGTTTCTGAACGGTGAAGGGATATTTTTAAGCTGTTATTCGTCTATTCTGAGATCTCCAAGATAACTTCATCCTTTGTTAATATATATGTATTGGAACAAGGTGTATTACATTGTGCTTGCTTTTCCTAATTCTAATGAATTCCAGCAAAGAATTAGGGTTCATCTTTCAAAAAGTGCTGGTCACCCACAACTCCCATTGATGTCAATGGGAGCTGTGGGTACTCAGCGCCTTTGAAGAAAATCAGACTCTTAATTATTAACAATATGCCACCTTTTCCATAGAAGCCAAGAGGTCACTGATATAGATCAATCTGTATCACTTGGTAAGCTGGGCACAAGTAAATAATACAGCCAAATGTAAGATCGTACATCTAGGAACAAAGCCTGTCTGCCACCCTTACAGCCCCATGCCAGCACAGCTGTGAGAAACGTCCATTCTGGAGAGACGCGTCTCCAACTGTTGTGGATTTGAACCACTGTTGCGTGGGAAAACCCAGGCCGCTTGAACTGGGGTTTTGCCCGAGGCAGTGTCCATCAACGCTGCCAGCCAGTGGTGCACAGCTCGATTTTCGCTTTATAGAATATGATTATCAGACAAAAATAAAGCTGTGCAAAGAAACATGCGCCAAAGGCCAGACTTGGGTGGTGGTGGACCACTGGGCCACAGGAGCGAGTGAATTCCAGAGTCAAGGGACTTTGACTAAGAATCCCCTGCAACCGGCCCTCCAAGTATATCAGTCTGGGAACTATCAGCACACGCACCGGAAAACCGGGAAAAGGACAAATTCTGAAGTAGCCAAAACCTCAGAGGGCTTTATAGGTCAAAACCAGCCTCTCTCATTTCATCCGCTCAGAAGCCGGAGCAGACTGCTGAGCACAGGCGTCACACCCTTCCGGAGTTAAACCGAAGGTGGCTCATGCTCCCATTGAAGTCAGTGGCAAAACTCCCATCAACTTCAAGGGTACAAGATCAAGCCTGAAAGAACCTGGTGCCGTAACGAGCACTCGCTGAAGCTTACTATTGGAATTCAAGCAGAGCCCCAAAGTAAAATGCATGAGAGGAGCTTATCCCGCAGGTAACAGAGACATGAGTAACTGCACCGAGGCTCACCTCCGAGCGGTCTCTTTGCTAACGGGAATAGAAAAGGAACTGCTGGTTATTGCTGCTCACGGGTCTGGCAGGACGGGAGAGCAAGACCGACAAGATAGCAAATCCCACTAACAAACGATGAAGAAACCGTCTCTGTCAAGGGCTTAGACAGCAATTCTGCTACCTCCTCTGGATGTTTCCCCAAGCCTACCAGGATCACGTCTCTGTCTTCCCTGTACTGAGGTGCAGCCACCATCTTGGCTAGACACTGAGAGAGTGGTTGCCTCATCCCAGCCCAACAAAACAGAGTCGTTCAGCACTCTGACTTCATGCATGGCCCTGCTGCGCAGACCGTTTCTCTCCAGCAGTAACCTGGTATACACACCACACAGGAGAGGTGACAAAACACAGCCTGACAGCATCCCACACAAGAGAACCACATTTAAACTATTGGGCAAAATACTACCCCATGCCACTTACTTGACCAGTCGTGGGTGCATTAAAGATAGAGGGAAAATGTCAGAGCCCAGTTAAATATCCATTGTCTTCCTCCCACTCTGTCTTCTAGCTCATCCCCTTTTATATCCTATCCATGCTCTATTTATTACTCTGTATGCATTTGCAGGTTGCACAGGCCAAATTTAGTGCCACCACAGATAGTAATTATTTTTTACATTTATGCCAGACACCAGCCCTGTGCTTATTTTCCATGCTGATTTACTCATTTTGGAGTCTATTTCTGTTTTCGTGGTATCTCCTCAGGACAGTTAGGTAAATCAGTACCCATCGATCTGCCAGTGCAGTAAATGCATATTCAGCAGTACAAATCTGGGTGGCAATTCTTTCCTAATGAAACCTGTGTTTCTGAGTGACCATGAAACAGGCCTAGTCACCAGTTTGGCTGACACAAGCCAGTTTTTTTGAAACTCCAGGTTTTGGCCATTTTTACGGCAGGCCCATTTTAATGATGGAAGCTCACAAATGTCAAACGGAGGATTCGAATGCAAGATTAGAGGCCAGGTCTTGCTGGCATTATAGGAAGTGAGGAGTGGCTACATACATTATTGGAAGCTGGACACAGCAGTGCTGGTAAAGTGGACAAGGGCAGACTTCCAGTTATGAGCTGATTGATGGTACTGAACTGGACACGCCATGATTTACGAGGCCCTGCTGCTGACTCACATGTATTATTTGTTATTGCATTGCTTTTTTAGCATTTAGCTCATAACTGTGGGATGACGGCAAGCGTGGTTTTAGCGCACATATTGATCTGGGCCAGCTGAGAATTCAGGAGGAGCTGTGATGATTTCTGAAGTGTCAGAGAAAGTGTAGTCCCTGCGAAGATTAAGTCAAGTGGAGGCCAGAGGTTAATATCATTACTTCTTTTAGGTAAAGTGACTCCAATAAAGATTCGGGCCCAGTTGTGCTAGGCACTGTACATACACAGAGAACCTCTGCACCAAGAGCATGCAATCTAAATAGACAAGTCTTATTATCCCCATTTTACAGACAGGGATCTGAGGCACACAGAGTAAGTGACTTGCCCAAGGTCAAGGGAATTGATCAAAGATCTCCTGATTCTAGCCCCAGGCTTTCACCACAAGACCTGCTATCTGCTCCAAGGGCAAAGTTGCATTCCTTGGAGTTCTTTCAAACCCGCAAACCACTAGCTATAGCCACGTAACAAACTGGCAGCTAAATGTACTAACAAATGGTATAAATGATTTACTGTTGTTGAAGCTTATTTTCAGATAAACTAAATACACCTCATTATATGCAGCTGGGTTAGAAGAATAGCCCAAATGGGTTTTTTTTTTAAAACAGCTGCAAAGGCCAAGCATTAATTTCTCTGCAGCTAATGATTTCTCTGTTTGGCTCAAAGTTTGCATGAGGTCATTCTCTCCATCTGTTCTGCTACCTTTCGAGCAACGACAGGATTCTGAGCCACAGAAGAATAGCATCTTCCTATGGCTTTAAATGGGGCTGGAACGTAGTGTGTATTAAACCACAATGTCAGGGAGTTGTGTTTTATTTTTGCAAATTATTCACCATAAATACAATTCAGCTTTATCGTGCCTTTCATCCAAAAGTAGCACAGAACTTCACAAGCAGTTATTGCTTATGTATCCAAAGAGTGATGCAGAGAGATATACCTATAGTTGTGGTAAGAAAAAGGCAAATAAGGCACAAGACCTATAAGGAGAATCATTAAGGATGGCTAATGAATCCAAGAGGCTCCAGGGAGTAGGATTTGATTATTTGAATAGAGATGGGGTTGGGAGTCACAGCAGAGACAGATGAGCCATTTGAGAATTAAATATATTTACAGAAGGAATGTGACATAGAAAGCCAGGACTAGTGCAATGGAGAAATTGGGAATGGGAAACTCCCTGTATTTGCTTTAGCCGATTAAATGACACATCTAACCTTGCAAACTGTTTCTTTTCCGATAGTTCTTTATTCTTAGTACATCCTGTTTTGATACAACCCTTGCTAGAATCCCTGTGATTTTAGACAGACTGGCAGTTTCAGGCAGGCCATCCCAGACAGTTGAATAAACCTTAGATCTCTAACAAGAGGAAGGGAACAACAGACGTCTGGAGCCTACACCGCTTGGGATTCTGGACAAGGTTCTCTCTCCCATGAAGCATGAAGCCTCTAAATGGACTGGAAGAAATGATCACTGATCAGAACCATGTTAAGGGGATATAAGGTGACAAAAGTTACATGGATGGATATGCCGTGTAATGTTGACTTCTTTAGCTATTTCAGTTTTGTTTGGGGATTTGGGATCTTATCAACAGGCCATTGGAGTCAAAGGCAGGCTTCCACTGATTTTGATGGGCTTTAAATCAAGCCCATGAGAAACAAGTGTTGAAGTGCAAGTTATTTTGCCATATCCATGGAAGCCCAAATACCAAGGTGAGGGGCCAAAACAATCGAGTGTATGCCATACAGTGACCCCCTCATCTCCAGCAATGAATGCTCTCCCCATGAACCCCCATTTCCCATGATTGCTGAAGTTAAGCGGTTCAGTTCTAACTGGCCATTTTTCTTTGTGTATTAGGAAGAAACTCTAAGGAGCAGCTTGAGCAAATCTGCTAGTAATTATACCATCACAGTATACTGATTCTGTGTATCCATAGGAGAAGCTTTAAAAAGCTACAGTAGCTCTGTGAATGAGACACTGCTTAGGTCTTAAGAGAACAGCTGGCTAGTTTTTTTTCCCCTCACATCCTCTCTCCTTGCCCCCAGAAAATTATGCAGCAGAACTGAGTGAAACACTGTTGTAAGATAATAACAGTGTCTTCAACCCACCCCAGCACAACCATTTCATTCCGCTCAATAAAGAGAAAGGAACAGTGAAGATAAGGATAAAACGGCAGCTGTCAGATGTTCCCAAGGCACCATAATTATGAAAATATTATTTCATGTTTTGCAATAGTATTTTCCACTGCAGGTTCACTTGCTCAGAGCCTGCAAATCTCATCATATTACAAGAACTGGTGACCGTGATGCACTCCAGGAGGTAGATGAATAAATACAGCCCTCCATAACTATACGTCTTAAATATCTCTCTCCGCTCCTCTTTTATGTAGCTATGGAACATTAAAATGGGAGCATCATTACCCACAAAGAGCACCTACACAACGTGGCCATTTATACTGTATGTGTCCTCCTTGCCATTTTTCTTTAGTGACATCTCAAGATGTCTATTAGGGACAGAAAACAATCTTCTCCATTATCCACCAAATGAAATACCTATGACTACTAAATTACAAGTGCATCACAGTGAAGAGTCAGAAAGAGCCTATTTGGGCCAGCTGACAGCACATCTGTCTTCTTTCAGACCTGCCACGTTTCTTTGCCTGCCATGCAGGGAACATGTGATGAATTAATGAAACCTGACACACACTCGTTTAACTGTGGTGCACCAAGGATTTTGTGTATGTAAGTAGAGTTGGATGACGACTGAAATATTCACTGTATCAGATTACACCGAAATACCAGGAACCCAACCATCAGAACAGTGCTGTCTGTCTAGCGATTGATACTGTACTCATCGCCATGGCGTCCGAGAGTCTGAGTAGTTCAACGTGAGCGGAAATTCACCCCTCACATTCTAAGCCTGATTGAGTGAGCTCTGTGCAGGGGACTCTGCAAGGGATGGAGGGAGATGGAATTCAAGGCAGCACACGCAGCTCCACAAATATCCACCCCAGCCCATTGGCTAGATCAGTTAGTGAACTCCAACCCACAGCTCTGAGTTGAACAGTAACCCACTTTTGCCAAGGTCCTCACTCCTAAAGGGACCATAGAGTCAGAGTGTAAGGCCAGAACGGACCACCAGATTGTCTAGACGGACCTCCAGTATATCACAAGCCACCAACACCACCCAGCACCTGAACACTAAACCCATCAACTGAAATTAGGCCAAAAATATTACAGCTCACAGGAGACTAGACTATTATGTGTCAGAGGCAGAGAATAGGAGGGACCAAGGTGAACCAATGCCTGAGGCCCCCATAATAGCTAGAAAGTAAACAAACTAGGAAAATCCAACCTAGATGGAGTTACTATAAGGTGGGTGCAGAACTGGTTGGAAAACCATTCCCAGAGAGTAACCATCAGTGGTTCACAGTCAAGCTGGAAGGGCATAACGAGTGGGGTCCCGCAGGGATCAGTTCGGGGTCCGGTTCTATTAAATATCTTCATCAGTGATTTAGATAATGGCATAGACTGTACACTTAAAAAGTTTGCGGATGATACCAAGCTGGGAGGGGTTGCACGTGCTTTGGAGGACAGGATTAAAATTCAAAATGATCTGGACAAACTGGAGAAATGGTCTGAAGTAAATAGGATGACATTCAATAAGGACAAATGCAAAGAACTCCACTTAGGAAGGAACAGTCAGTTGCACACATACAAAATGGGAAATGACTGCCTAGAAAGGAGTACTGCAGAAAGGGATCTGGGAGTCATAGGGGATCACAAGATAAATATGAGTGAACAGTGTAACACTGTTGCAAAAAGCAGTAAGTAAAAGTAAAGATACGAAACACCATTGAGTTAATTTAGAGATGTCTGAGAAATTAAAAACCAGTCACACTTCAGAGTTCAATTTTGTAGATGTGTATTGGACACTTGTATTTGTATCAGTGAAACCCACTGGTCAGGTGGGTTACTCGCTATCCTCTGTGCCCGAGCCACAGGGAATGTGACTGTTACAGTCCACACGGAGAGAGCCTGGCTCTTTAGCTCAAGCTGTGCACACTCAAACTTGCAGTTCCGGAGATCCCTGGTATGTTGGCCAAGATGGTGGCCATTGACTTCCTGTGCCATGTCAGTAACGTTTGTGTCAACATACATTTGCCCAAACCAACAAAGAGACTTAGTCAAGTTCTCCTCCTTCTTGAGAGTGTCTCAGACATCTGCTCTGAGAGCAGACACAATGTCACGTGTCTTTAGGTGTCTAATCACAAAGAACAATTCTTCAGGATCAGTGGCTGCAGCATGAATTTCTTGGCACTTCTGTCTCCATAACAGTTCATTAGAATAATTTCAAATACAAACACATTGTTACAAATATCAAAGTCTCTCCCTGGATAATTCACAGAAGGAAAGGTGGGCTAAATGGATCAAGTAAATTGTTTTCATGAACAGTTTGGCCAGCTCTGCGCAAGGCATAGAAAAACTTGGTAGAAATGGAGAACAAGATGTCAGCATTTCGCTTTGAGATGGGAAAGCAGATTTGACAATGCTGTGATTTATGAAGAACAAAAGCTTATTTGAAGAGAATGTGGTTTCCAATAGCCGTGCTAGCAGAGGCAAGGAATGTGGGTCTCATCTCTTCCAATCATCATACTGCTAGGGCTAACAGTTTGTAAATGTAAGAGATAGGCAATGACCTACCCCGTCACGGTCTAAAAGATGCTCATGGGTTGACTCATTTTAAAACAAAAAAAGTTTACTTTTGTCCAAGTAAAATATGACTCAGATCCTATCTATAGCCCAGCAATTCACTGGAAACAAACTCAGGCGGAAAGATTTAAGAGCACTGTCCACAACATATGAGCCTGTACTTACAAATATTCATTTAGCAACTCACAGTTCACCTTGACCTAGAGTATACGTCAGTGATAACAAAAAATTAAACAGAAAACCACTCCAGTATACTACTTACTAAACGTTCACTTTGAATAAATCTGTTGCATAAAAAGATGTCAAACCATTTCACATTTGCACATTAACGGCTATATATTCCAGAAAATGATAAGCAATTCTTGCCCACACTTTGGCAAAGAATTTGCTTGCTTCCACTCCATTTCATGGATTTGCTATGCAACTGGCTCCCATGAAGGCCATCAACCAGAGGCCCTGTCCTTCAGCCCTTACTCAACAGAACTACTCACCTGAGTAAGGCCTGAAGGATGAGGCACCAATCACCTAACGTACCTGTGGCAGAATGTCATACATTTGGCACAGGAACTCAAGGAATCACTGCTGCCTGAAGGCCCCACTCATGCAACTGGAGTCCTTTGACCTAGGAAATAGAGACCGTGTCAACACTTAGCATCTGGCTCATTGCCATGATATACTGTGAACATGGACATAGCGACTAGAGCATGAGAAGAAACGATTGTTGTCGTCTCATCATCTCCTTGTGCTACTGCAACCCGCAAGCCTAATAGGCAGATGTCTCCTGAGGAGATTGAGAGAGAAGGGAGGGAGTTGGGCCTGGGTCACTGTTGCTCTGCAGATGCATACTGAGCTCTCCACGCCAGGAAGTTTCTGAAGTTGGGCGTGGCAGTTGTGGGCATACTCATTAGGCTCCCTGTAGCTGGACTCAGACTCCACTGAGGGCAAGTAGTCAGGGCAGCTGCTTTACAAAAGGACATATGTGCTGTGTAGGTGGGGGACGTGGGAGGAGCTGAGCCGCAGGAGCAGAACGCAGATTGTTTTCCCCTAACACTGACGCATTTTGCAGCTGCGTAGTGCTCTTGCTAACTTTCCAGCAGGAAGCCTTAGCAGTGTTAGTTATAGAAAGGGGAAATGGCTGAGTCAGGGCAGGGGGAGCTAATTTCTTTCATTTTAATTATATACCTTGAATATTATTTGTTTTTAGTCAAATTGTCTTAACCAGTCTGGCTCACCAACTCGTCAACAGGGTTATTTCATTTACTTACTGAATTCTGACTGGTCGGTTAATTAGTTAGCTGACTAGCTCATGGAGTGATTTCATAGTCCAGCAGAGGAGGAGAAAGCGTCTGTGTGCGTCCAGTTGGAGATTTCTGCAAGCAAGAGGAGGGAAGATATTGCTTCAGTGCTTTTGACGCAGCGGACTGTATAGAGATGATGAACAAAGACTAACCAACTCAGGTGAACTCAACCTACGTTTTTGAAACTCTGACTTTCTTCTCACGGTGTGGTCATGGGGACTGACCTGTTTAGATTTAAGCTGTTTCTTTTGTTTATATTTATGTATAACTGTGAAGATAATGCATGTGGGTTATGAAGTAGCCTTGTTATTTAGTAGGAATTAAGTTACTATTAGGTGTTTTTATTATTATAACATTGTATAAAGTTGGTACTTTAGAATTCAGTTCATTTCTCTTGTTCTTTTTGGACTCGATTGTGAGGAGACTGACTCTGTGCAATCCTTGCTGAAAATCTTCCAATGGCTGAGTTCTGGCTCTCCATGTGCTTTTCTATAGGAGTTGTGCTGAAGCTCTCGGAGAGGGGTGGTAAAGTAAACTCTAACCCTCCCAAAGGTTACATTATATCTACCTGTAGTCTCCTGTCTTGTATCTAGAGTGCAAGTGGCTTAGGGTAGGGATTGTGTCTTTGTAATGTGTGGCATAATGGGGCCCTGATCCATGATTCAGGTCCCGAATACTATTGCAATACAAAATAAAATAATAACAGAGAAAAATAGAACAGGAGATGGGTCATTTAGGAGGGAGGATTCTAAAATGGCGATGGCAGGTCAGTACTGCTCCTCTTTCCAAATTTTGGGAGAAGACACTTAGCTTATGAATTTAACAAATAGTTCTAATAGCAATTGCTGGATATCTGCATTTATGGAAAACCAGGTCATATGCAAACAGGATAATTGGATAGTTTTAAAGTATTTATTTTCTGCAAGGTTATAAATCTGAACATGAACTGTATCCTAAGTGTGTTTCTAGGATACAGCTCAGACAGTAAGAGGTGGCATGTAGCTATTCCCCCCCAGAAGCACCCTTCTTCTCACACCTCAAGGTACTGTGCAACATGCTGAAGGGTAATACTCTAGCCTTTAACCATTGAGGAGCGAGCTTAATGGCAAGAAGCAAAAATAGACTGCTCTACTCAGGCCTGTAATTAAGGAAGAATACACTTTAACACTGCCTTGGCCTGACAATTTTGCAATAAAATGAGATTATTAAGTATTAAAGTAGCACCTACCAGCCCCATCCAAGATCTGGGCTCTGCCCTGCTAGGAGTTGTAGAGACACACTAAGAGACAGTCCTTGTCCCAAGGCGCTTACCATTGAAAGAGGCAGAGGGTGGGAGAAGGGAAGTATTCTAATCCCCATTGAGGCACAGGAATATGAAGTGACTTCCCCCGAAGGACACACAGTGAGTCAGTGGTGAAGCCAGAAACTGAATATAGATCTCCTGAGTCCCAGTGCAGTGCCTTAGCCACAAGGCCTGCCTTGCTCTCAGTTGAAAAAAAACATTTTCTTGAACACTTTTGTGGAAGAAATTTCTCATTCTTTCTATTTACTTTTCCAACCCTGGCTTAGCCAGCCAGAAATATGAGGATGGACCTACAGAGAAATATTGTATCATCAACTACCCTGGCAGAAAACATTTGATTCCCCACCACACCACACACACATACACACACAAATACTGGTAGACAAAAACTGTATTTGTTCGTTTACTTCCCAGCTGGTTTCCTGAGTTATTAGATTCTGCCTTCTCAGACGTTACCATAAATAATTGGGGAGGCATGTCACAAAAAGTGACTTCTTAATTCATATCTCTCATGGAGATGCACAGAAAATGGCACATCAAGGAACATTTGCTTGGAAAACTGCTGGGACCATTAACTCTTGTCACTACTTAGTGATTAAGGAACCAGAAACACATTGGTACTTTATTCCTTTTGGGTGTGTATATTATAGTATCAGAGTCCTGCCTTTGCCTCTTACTGAGTTCAAAGGAAGGAGGACCAGGCCTGAAGACGTGAAAAGGTGCGTATCATGGTGGGGAAACTGCCTCAGGTGCATTTATCAAGACTATCCCCTTAAAAAGAGTGCACTTTTGGGACAACCTGCCCTCCCCCAAAGTGAGAAGCATTGTGCCAATAAACTGGATTACTGCACATATACTGAGTCCTATTCTGCAGTCACTGAGTATGTGTGGGTTGCATACAAAACTCTGCCTCCTCAGTATTGTGCAGCTTTGCCAACTCTTGCGATTTTATGACTGTATCTGATCGTCTTCTTAACGCCCCAGATGCTGGAATCAAGAGATTGTAGGGGAACCCCAGCTCTGAATATTTTTTTAAAAAATAAGTGATTTTTTTTATCCTTCATAGCTGAGAAGAAAAGCTTGATAATTTGACTTAAGTGTATCCCAAGAAACCAGAAGGCAAATAAAGAGAACCCAATTTAAAAAAAAAATTATTTTGGGGGCTTCACTCATGATTCATAGATTCCAAGACCAGAAGAGGCCATTGTGATTGTCTAGTCTGACCTCCTGCATAGCACTGGTCATAGAACATTACCAGAATAATTCCTAGGGCATCTCTTTTATAAAAAACATCCCGTCTTGATTTTTAAATGGCCAGTGATGGAGAATCCACCACGACCCTTGGTAAAATGTCCCAATAGTTAATTACTCTCACTGTTAAAAAGGTACATCTTATTCCCAGGCTGAAAGTGTCTAGTTTCAACTTCCAGGCATTGGATCGTCTTATCCCTTTCTCTGCGATATAGAAGAGCCCATTATCCCCTATTTGTTCCCCCATAGGTACTTATAGACTATAATCAAGTCACCCCTTTCCCTTCTCTTTGTTAAGCTAAATAGATTGAGCTCTTTGAGTCCATCACTATAAGGCATGTTTTTTAACCCTTTAATCATTGGCATGGCTCTTCTCTGAAGCCTCGCCAATTTAACAACATCCTTCTTGAACCGTGGACACCAGAGATGGATGGAGCTGGGATGACATTTTGGGCTGGTTTTGCTATGTCCCAACTGAAGTTTCCCAGAAATTTCCATTACAGGAAAAATTGACAACCCACCCATGACAGCTGTTGGTCACATCACTTAATGCGCTACAGGAAGGGGCTCAGATAGTGCCATAGAAGAGTCTACAAGGAAGAGAATAGAGTTGCTACGTTGGGAGCTGGATTCAGATCTGAATCTGCTCTACTCCGTGAAGTGTGGGGAGATTTGGATTGAGGGTCTTGGTTCAGGCCCATCTTCTCTGCGTGTGTGTCTGTGAGGAGGGATCTCTCCTAGCGAGCAGTCTCTTGGGGTAATAGGCCGTTCCAATACATGCATCATCTTGACTAAGGCCTTGGCCTCCATTTCTGCTCTGTAATTGCAGAGTAGCCTGTGAATCAAAATTCCATCATTAACAACTTGGCTATGCCCAGGGCTTGGCAGAGCTGGACTTTGCTCTGATTTCAGTTTGGGTGGCAAATATCAATATTTACAGGTTTGATTTTTATGGCCGTGCATGTTTTTAAACCTGCAGCCAAGATTTGGGGTTGGTTTGTTTGGCTAAAAAATCTAGGCTGCTGCTGCTGGGAACAGGCCGCTGCCCACAAACTCCAAGTGGCATCGCATCACGCCCCTGCTCTCAGGGTGGGGGCTAGGTCTACTCCTCTTTCCCTTTCCAGGCATGGGAAGGGAGTGTGAAATCCCTTGCAAATGGCCTGCTCTGTGCCCTCTGCAGCTGCCAACCCCCTGCGTTATCCTTATGGGGGGCAGAGTCCGTGCCGTGGCAGTAGGCGTCATTCTAGCTCTAAATCAGCTGGTATGGTGGGGATGTTGGGGGCATCAGGAGGAAGGGACGTGCCACTGGGTTCCTGCTGCTGTGAGCTACCCTTCCGAACCTCCTTTGCACTATAAAGGAACAGATCCCAGCTCCCCTGCCCCGTCCCTCCTTCGCCAGGCCCCAAAGCTCCCCTCACCACTGGTCTGCTTAGAACTGCCTTTAAGGATATTACATTTCAGTCTGTTTCCTTTGCACAGCTTGCGTAGCGCAGGACAAAGGGCCGGAGAAAAAGGGGACTTGGCCATGGAATGAACTACCGGAGACTAAATAAACATGGAGTTTGGCCACTTTTAGGGCATGCTTACAAGGACTTCTTTGATAAGGTTTTTCCCATCGTAACTAGAACAAGATTTAAACGTGTATATAGAAAAATAATACCTAACTCTTGTGTAGCACTTTTCATCTTTGATCTCAAAGGAGGCCCGTATCATTATTCCCCTTGTACAGCGGGGGAAACTGAGGCCCAGAGCAGCAAGTTGCCCACGGTCACCCAGCCGATCAGTGGCTGACCTGAGAACAGAACCCCATTCTTCTGAGTCCTAGCACCGTGCTCTAGCCACTGGGCTACACTGCCTCCTGACACAGGCTGGCCTCTAACTGGGGCCACGGGGAGCAGACAATTCCATGACATTCCACCGGGGATTGCTGTGGTCTACTTTAACCTGGGAAGTGCTTAGCACTGCAGAAATGGGGTGCTGTAGAAAACCCTGAAACAGGCAATGCCGAATCCAGTTTTCTGTGAAGGCTCTTCCCATTCCCCACCCATCCCCTGCCCCCCGTCAGGAGGCTTAGGGTGTGAGGGCAAGTTCCTACTCCCCTGCGTGCAGCGCCATGTCCCCCTGGGACAATGGGTGAGGTTCGCTCAACCCTGGGTAGGAATGTAATGCATTCATTAACACAGGGAAAAAAGCACGTGCCTTTTCTATCAGAGATAGGGCAGAGGAAATGAGATTAAAGAATCCAGCTCTTGGCAAAATGTCCCCTTTCTATAGCTTCAATTTTATGGGGATTTTTGTAGGTTGGGCCAAAAGAGGACCTGAGCGATGCCTAGGCATCGTGCTGGCCCTCTGCAGGCAGGAAATCTCATCCTGAGCAAGTGTATGGATTTTACCGCACCACTTCATATGTCATTTGTCTGCCCAAGGAACCTGGTGGCTCAGCTCTTGGGATAATCGTTGGATTTCACACTGAAAATCCCCAATACAAATATTTTAAAATGAACCACAGTAAAGAAGCTTCCTATTATTAAGCGATGAAAGTAGAAGGGTGTATTAGTGTTCTAACAATATGGCATCCACTCCTCCAGTTTTCAAAGAGCACCAGAGGGTGGAACAGTTGGGGAGACATATCTTCACCACATGCTTTGGATTAACCATTTTACTTAAGAATCATGGAATATCAGGGTTAGAACGGACTTCAGGAGGTCATCTAGTCCAACCCACTGTTCAAAGCAGGACCAATCCCCAGACAGATTTTTACCCCAGTTCCCTAAGTGGCCCCCTCAAGGATTGAACTCACAATGCTGGGTTTAGCAGGCCAATGCTCAAACCACTGAGCTATCCCTCCGCCCTACAGGCAGTGCTACTGTCCCGGTGCTTGAAGTGGGCATGGGAAAGCATGTTGGAGCCAGCCTTGGGGAAAGCACCAAGGTAGAGCATGACGCTGTCCTTTGCAGAATACCAGTGACTTTCTGCTACGCTTCAGATTCCATATCCGCCGTCTTCAGAGTGCATCAGTTGACGATCCTTCTGAATGCTGCAGTACGATGGAAGGTCTGTTACTGTGGGGGAATAGGGAAAAGAGCCGCGTGTACCCCATCCCTTATTCTGAGGGGCATGTGCATGTATCCTTGCAAAGCAAAAGGGCATCAGAGTGGGTTGCAAAGGTGAATCAACACTGTACATTGAGTGGCCGCACTGCAAAATGAATGGGAAGGGAAATACGTGGTATTTAAAATACCACATTTAAGTCAGGGGCAAGGTGGATGGGCCCCCAAACTTTACCCCTCCCTATTAACACAAAGAACCAGATTTTTAAAGGTCTTTAGGTCTAAGTTTTTAAAGGTCTAAAGATGCAGTTAGGTGCCTAGTAGCCAATGGGAGTTAGTGTTAGAGGGTTTCCCTTCACCCTCTCCCCTGGTTCTTGTCACATGGACAGAAAGCAGAAGACCAGAAGTCCCAAGTGTAGGCAATGAGATGTTATTGGGGTTAGTTCCAAACAAGCATGTCCATAACTCTACACACCGGCAGAGTCTGCTCCCAGTTCCTATCCCTTCCCCCCAAAAAATCATCTAACACATTTTCCATTTAAACCGTTTAGTTTGCATAGGAAGCTTTGAAGCTCATATGAACTTTTGATTTGAATCCAAAAGTTTTTGGTTTCTTAGTTGTTTTCAAAAACCAAAATGCATTTCTATTTCCTGTTTCTGGATTTGCCTTCCCCCTTTTCTCTGGAAGGGGAGGGAAATCCCACCTACTGCCCCCCTCCAAAAATGTTAAATGGAATAGAAATGCAGCTTGAAATAAAATGAAATTTTCTATTTTTCAACTTCCCATAGAAAAAACTCATCAAACAAAATTCCCCCCAAAAATATTTCGCCCTGGACCAAACCCTATTTTTGGCAGGAAAATGTTTCAGTGGAAAAGAGAACTCACCGGCGCTGTTCTGCTGCTAGCTAGACAGGTCGTGTGCTCCTCCATCCTCATGGAAGGTGGGTCCCAGCACCTCTGCGGGCCTTCTGCAAAGCCATTCAGTCAGGGCCCCTCTGCTGCCCTGCCCAGGACTGGGAACGTGAAGGAATGCAATCCGCCGAGGGAAGGGCTGAGGAGGAGATAGGGAACAAGCCTGATTCTGAGCTCTCTTCGACCGGGTTTACACTGGTGTACCGTAAATGAGATCTGAATTAGAGCCACTGTGTCTATGGAGGGTGTTAGAGGACTAGTGGACGCAGGCTTCCTGAAGGTACCGGGGAAGCTGCACTGACCCACCCAGTGTGGGGATAAAACGGGAGGCTCCTATATTCTACAGGGAGAGCAAGTGATCACTTACGGAGCTCTGTCAGCAAGCAGCCACTACACCCCACATGGTGCCGAAGCTGTAAACATCACACCAGCATTAGTGGGTCCCCCCTGTGGCTTCAGGGTAGGCAGCTTTTGCTGCACCATCTTTGCCCACGTGGGCTGAGCAGGCTAACAGCACACCCAGTCCATGTTGGCCTGCAAGGTGAGAATCAGGATCCAGGAGCTCTCCCCAAGAGCCAAATTCTGCTCTCCAGTTACTCTGGATTTACAGGGCTGCATCTCCATTGAAGGATCTGAACTCATTCTGGATGGACACTGCTGGAAGTGAAATCTGAACCCGTTCTGGAATCTTCTGCATGGCTGTGAGGTGCTGCGCTAGTCACAGGAACCCTGGATCAGCCCCGGTGCTGCGATTTTTAAAGTAAATATTTGGAGGGTGAGTTTGTTTTTTTAAAAGCGAAATAACAAAGCCCTCCACAATGACTTGGAAAAGGACTTAGATGGCTTGGTCTCAGCAGATGTAGAACCTTTAGACCTAGGACTTAGAAAAAGTTGGCTTTGTATGCAAAAGGAAATTTACTTAAATATTGTTTTATACTCATTTCATAAGAGAAATATTTTATCTTTCGTTAAGATGATTTATAGGCATTGGAGCAAAACAGAGGAGCCAAGGGGAAAAAAGCAATTAACAAATTAAGTGAAAAGCGCAAATACTGCAGGGTAAAAAAAAAAAAAGATTCTTCTAAAAGCTGAAGTAAGGAGAATAATTGATGGTTCCATTTTAGCCTAATGTTATTTCTGGATCTCTTTTCTAATGTGTTATTTACTGCATAGTTTAGAGCTGACAAAGAATAAACAGCATTTGCAATATAATGTCTTTAGCACCGCGCTGCACTTGCTCATCCTACTTGGCTGTCACGTTGGAACTCCAACCAACATCAGTCAATGTCTTCTGTGATGGAGTCTGTTTTTAATAAGCACAGCACTATAATTACCTGACTGCAAAGTTAAAGCCAAATGACACTTATGATGAAGGTTTCACGGCTAAACAGTAAAGCCAGTGAAGCATTCGCATACCAACTGTCAGACAGGGAAATAGCTGGTTGAGTATTTGTTTCTTTATTGCTTGACTAGGGTCACTTCATTTGTACTTGGAAACTTTGTCACAAACACAACAAGTGGGAAGAGGGGGCAAAAAAGTTACTCTGAGAAAAAACAAAAATTCTATCTTCACAAGCCAATTAGAATCTCTTCTGTAGGGAAGGTATGATTAATAATAACAATCTAACAGACTGAAGAGCTCCGTGGTACTAGGGTAGAGCAGAGAAGGCTGCATTAAGGACCTTGATTTCTGTCTTTCAGCTCCTGCTTTCTTCAAAGCCATTGCAAGTCTTACAATGTCCTGTCTTCTAGCAAAAACACCTTCACGCTAGAGCTCCTTCCACTCAGATTCTGCGTGATTGGATTTCTTTGGTTGGGGTTTACAGCATTAAAGGAGTTAAGTGTATTTTTAGTGAAATTAACACTTTCCAACTCTCATAATTTTATCGCGAGTCTCATATCTGATTTTTTTCCCCCAGCTCCTGGAGTCTTGGGATTACAGAAGACTCACAGCTTTCACTAAAATTAAGTTTCCAGCCCTTGTGGTTGCAGAGAAAAGCTTGGAAACATGAATCCTAGAGGTTCAGAAACAAAAAGGCAAATAAAAAGAAGCCAAAATTAATTTTTAAAATCTCATGATTTGTATCACTTAGGGTTGGCCGTTCTGCATTAACTCTGTACTCAAATGCCAAACTTTGTTGAAAGCAACAAAAACTCCCTTTATACCATCAGGGCATACATCCGAATGGCTGCGTAAGCCTCAACCTGTATCCCACGTCCTACCTTGCTGATGCCCTTTCTAGGTGTATATCATGCCTCAGCTGTCATTTGTGCCCATGATTTAGACTCTGTGAGGTCTATGGGGCTGGAACATAGTGTCCATTGTGGAGCACCCAGCGCACTTACATGTACTACAAAATAATAAAAATACTTAACTGCAGTGATTGTAAGCAAGACACAAGAAGTAATTCTTCTGCTCTACTCTGCACTGATTAGACCTCAACCGGAGTATTGTGTCCAGTTATGGGTGCCACTTTTCAGGAAAGATGTGGACAAACTGAAGAAAGTCCAGAAGAGAGCAGCAAAAATTATTAAAGGTTTAGAAAACATGACCTATGGGGGAAGATTGAAAAAACTGGGTTTGTTTAGTCTGGAGAAGAGAAGGCTGAGAAGGAACATAACAGTTTTCAAGTATATAAAAGGTTGTTACAAGGAGGAGGGAGAAACATGTTTCTTCTTAACCTCTGAAGATAGGACAAGCAGCAATGGGCTTAAATTTTAGCAAGGGCGGTTTAGGTTGGACATTAAGAAAAGCTTCCTAACTGTCAGAGTGGTTAAGCACTGGAATAAATTGCCTAGGGAGGTTGTGGAATCTCCATCATTGGAGATCTTTAAGAGCAGGTTGGACAAACACCTGTCAGGGATGGTCTAGATAATACTTAGGCCTGCCATGAGTGCAGGGGCCTGGACTAGAAGACCTCTCGAGGGCCCTTCTAGTCCTACAATTCTATGATTCTCAGCCAGTAAAGTCTTTTTCAGAAGTTATGCGCTGAACATTTACCATGAAATCTGTTGTTAGAGCTGGTCAAAACTCAGAATTTCCATCCTGTTCAAAATTCTGATGATATTTAAAAAAAAATCCCAAAAGTCTAAATATCAATTTTTTTATGGGACAAAATGGTCAATTTTTCCTGTAATGGAAATTTCTGGGAAACTTCAGTTGGGACATAGCAAAACCAGCCCAAAATGTCATTTTGTCAAAAACTAAATATTTGGCATGAGAATGTTGTTTAATGGGTTTTTTTCTATGGGAAGTTGAAAGAGTAGAAATTTGTATTTTATTTCTTGTTGCATTTTCTTTTCTTTTCTTTTCTTTTTTTTAATTTTTGAGGGGATTCCCTTCCCTATTTTACTTTTTCACTCCCTCTGGAAAAAAATGGGGGGAAAGCAAATCTGGAAACCGAAAACAGAAACTCAGTTTGGTTTTTGAAAACCAAAAAAATAAACAAACTTTTTTCATTCAAATCAATAGGGTGTGGGGGGGAGATAACTTCAAATCATCCTACAAAAGATAAACGTTTTGTTTGAAGCTTTTTTGGGAGGGATGGGGAATGGGGGAAGGAGGAAAGAGATTTTCGACCTGCTCTAATTCTGAAGTTTCCTTGCTGCAGGGCCCAAGTTGGATGGCGATGGAAACTCAGGAGAAAGCTATAGAGATGCTCAAGACTTAGAGAGGAACCCACCCATCCCGGGGAAAAACATTCCACAATCTTTGTCTGGATTGTAAGGTCGTTGAGACAGGGACCATCTTTTCTTTTGTGTGTGTACAGCACCTAGCACCGTGGGGATCTAATCCCCAACTCGGGGGCTTGGCACTACTGTAATAATACATAGATAAAAATATAGCCTTTGAACAGGAAATCCTCAGCTTTCCAGACTGAAGCCCTCCTGCATGACTTGCGCATAGACCATTGCTGAGATTTTGGGCCAAATTATGGCTCTAGATAGGGCTGGTAGCATGGCCTAGTATGTGACACACTGCCCTAGGATCTAGTCCCAGCTCAGACACTAGCTGCTGTGTGACAATGGGCGAGTCATTTTCCTATCTTAAAACAGGAATAACAATGACTCTCTCTGTCATGGATTGTCTAGGTATACTTAAGCCTGCCTCAGCGCAGGCAGGACCTCTTGAGGGCCCTTCCATACCTACCCTTCTGGGATTCTAGGCATACCTCTTTTGCAAAGTGCTTTGAGATCTACCAGGGAAGCATGCTATATAAGAGCTAGGTATTATATTTTTCAGAACAGCTAGGAACACTGGGATATAAAAGGTTTGCCCTAAAAATAATGCCCCTTACCCAATGGCCCTATTCGTTATTTCAGAAACAGAACATCCTATGTCTGCATATTTACAAAGAGAAAATAAGGACTGGCGTAGCTTTTCCATAGAGTCTAGCAGCTGGAGTGTGTTTGAAAGTACCACAGTCACATAATAGAAGGGGGAACCTAACGTAGTGAGATCTCCCTAACAGAAACCAGGGTATTCAATACCTCAACCACACAACTCAGTTGGAATGAAAGAATTCAAACAGCCTTGCAAACACAATAATGAAAAACGCACTTGGCACTTAACTGCTGACCGGTTATACTTCTGTCCACCATGCATGTGACCCATGTCCTCTTAAAGATTTCCTATTCCTAGCTCAACTATTATTCACGTGCTCCATGCAGCACAGGACAATAAGAGTTCCAGCTGTTGCCGGTGAATGAGTGGGAGGGTTGGGTAGCTAAAATATGAGTAAGTTCTTTACCCACTCAACAGCCTCAGGGGGAACTTATCTGTGTGATTCCAATGGGCACAAACCTGCACCATTGATGTCACCGGGAGTTATGTAACTGAATTTCATGGACTTTGGCTAGCTCGCCTTTATACAATACCTTTGTCTAATTGCACTTGGATGACACGTCTTACTTTCTAAGTGTTTGTCCTACTGCAGGGAGCAGAAAGTAACATTTTTTAAAAATACACCCCTTTTCACAGGTGCCAGACAGCTTCACCTTCAGCATTTGTACAAGTAACCTTATGGAGACTTTCCATACAGTTGCGGGTAAGCAAAGTGCTGCCGATTGTAAGGTTACATACATTTTTGTCATTCTTCACAGCTATGCAGAGATGCACAGAACTTCCTCCCATTAAAAGCTTTGATAACTATCAAGGCCGTGGGGCAAGAATATTAATTATTAAGAGGGTTTTATTTGTACAGGAAATATAAGATGGTATATTTTTAACATCACCTGGCAACTTCTTCTGAATAAAATGACTAGTTACAAAAAAAATATATTTTCTATTAACAGTGCGGTGCAAAAAGGTCAAAATATCCAACCACAAATTACCCAATGCACTGAGAAATATTTCTTCTTCAAGTACCCATTGCTATTAACGGCTCACTGTACTACTCCTCCCAGTGAAACCTGCTTTGTCATTTTGTTATTTAATATGAATCCTGCAGGAGCTGAGGGCAACCCCCCCGACCTCTTAGGTGCCAAAGATGGGGAGTAGTTAGGCTGACGTTTGACAGGCAGTCAGCACTAATCAGAATAAATTACTTCTTCTTGTCTGAAGTGTTCCTTTGTCAGCTTCTAAGGGTCAGTTGCTATTTTAGCGCAGCTTATGCTGCCACGAACAGAATCTCAGATGAGATGTATGTCAGTTCATCTCGAAATCCAGTGCTCTGAACTAATGTGGTTGGTTGTGTACATTAGTCGTACGATACACAGCAATGATATCCAAAATGAAAGTTGCCATTGGATAAACACTTCCTTACAGTGCAGTTCCGCTCTGAAAAGTGACTATAGAAATGGCACCTTTGTAAGTCAGCAACAGCTCTGCTCTTTGTGTAGATATGGAGACATATTCACGGTGATCCAAATAGGTTTTTACTTCTTGCCCATTACACAACAAAGCATGAGCTGGATTCTGTTCCTCCTTGGGCATGATCAGAGTGTTTTTCCCTCCTTCCTTGGTATCTGAAGTGAGGGTCAGAAGCAACAATTGCATAATTAGTTGCAGAAATCACAGAGACACAATTATGAAAACTATGATGCCAGTTTCTCCTCCCTCCCACCCCTAGAGTGACCAGACAGCAAATGTGAAAAATTGGGACGGGGGTGGGGAGTAATAGGAGCCTATATAAGAAAAAGACCCAAAAATCAGGACAGTCCCTATAAAATCGGGACATAGGTTCACCCTACCCACCCCCCAAAGTCACTTATCAGAGATCTTACCACACTTCCAATGTTTATTACCTCCTGAACAGGATTATGGAGAATGTAGGAATAGATGAAACTTGCAAATATTATGGGGCTTACTAATCTTACCAATGTAAAAGGGAAAGAGGCACTTAAAATATTCATCCAGGTAAATGGAAATTCATCAGGGTGCTTTGAAAATATATAAACAATTTTACTATTGTATATTTTTATTTATGTTTTTTATTGTGGCTGGGTTATTTGAAGGAACGGATCTGGCTGTCTGATAGTTCTTTGTAAAAAGTTAAAGTTGACATTTAACTTTTGGAGAATAAAGCTTTTAAAAAAGAGCATTAATATTTGTGCCTAATTCTGGAGCTGCACTGATCTAGAATGGGGCATGGATCAGCATTCATGTCGCACTCCCCATCAGTACCCAGCCCAGGCCAGGAAAGCTAATGATCCAACCAGCAGACCCAATTCGGTGATGAATCCTGGTCACGTGCCACCTGAGGCACGTTGCACACACATGCTAAGACTGATATAGAGGAGAATCTCTTTCGCATTTATTATTTGTATTATGGGGTCCAGGATCAGAGCCCCACAGATACAGTCTCTCTCACAGACACCTTTTCAATGCTGCTATGAAAGTTTACCAGCCCAGGACAAAATCCACTTGCACCCTTGTGCAAACAGTTTATGTCTCATACCAACCATTTAGTTTCTGTATATTTAATTTGAAAATCATCCATCATTTGGAACTAATTGAGTTCATTAAAATCTCATTTCACTTCCAAAAGTGTCAAAAAGATTCTTTCAGTGGAGACCTGGGATTCTGTTACTACAACCCACTATAATCAGCAATATGATATCTAGTATTTCATTGTGTAGACCTTTACAACTACTTGCAAATCCTTCTTGCATCCATTAGCAGGGTAAACTGTGAAATCTGTATTATGGCTGACTCGGATTTAAAATATGGAAGTAGCTGAGAAGGTTTTCAAAGTGCTACTTGAAATATTTCAAAGTAATAGTCATTAATCATATCTCCGCTCCGTGCTGAAGTCGTTTTAGTGCTATGTGGGGAATATGCTTGGTCTACAGTACGTCGGAGAATGAGTTTTTCTAAATAACTAACTTTTGTCTTCTGCTCTTGCTCATCTAAGGAACAGATTACAGCAAGTTGAGAAAACGTTTTTGCCTTTTTGTTGACTCTGGCCTTAAAGAATCTTTTGAAATACCTTTTTTCAGCAGGTAATATTCCATGCCTATAAGTTCCCATTGTCCCATATTATCTCTCTGCTTTATCTCTCTGTGATTAACACTATGATCACAATAAAAATGTTTTATTTAGTAGATAATTGTGAGTACCAGTATCTGCTGTTTCCAAATGTCTTACTTTATTATTCTTGTTCAAGAAGGTCTTAATATTTAAGTGATTTACTGATCACTTAAAATGCCAGCCTAGCCATTAGGAGGTACATTTCATTATGCATTGCCTAATTTTATAGCACATTCTTTCTTTATAAACAGACCCATTACTGTGAGACATTAATTAAACCTCTTTGCCCATTATGAACTACACTTGGAAGACAACCACCATAACCAAAACATTTGCCCTGATGGATGTTCCTGCAACTCCAGTCCTTGGCTTGCAGAGAAGTGGTTCTAGCGGGACACGGTCACATTACACCATGGATAGCTGTGATCTGTGAAGAAAAGGTCTACTGAATAATACATGGCATTTGCACTTCAGCCTAATTTGCTGAACTGTTTAGCATCAATAACCTGGTCGTAAAAGACTCTCTGGGTTATGAGCCTATCTTTAGTGGAATGACATCACCCATGTTTATTCGACCTAAGGGTTAAAGCAAACAGCAGCCTGTTACATCACTGAAGAGACCACCCTATCCCTGTGAACTCTCTCTTAACACTTCAGCTCAGAGGGCACACATCTCGACACCTGGTCCAGGAGATTGCCACATCCCTACCACCAACATGTCAGCCCATTCAGCACAATGCAAGAGAGGTTCTCAAGGGTCAAAACACTGCTGGACTATGGTGATACAAGCAGAGAATTTGACCCACTATTTCCATAGGTGGAAATTTCAGCGTATAGTCCTGAAGGAAAATTCCAGCAAAATGCCACACAACGTGCTTCCTGACCTTTCCGCTTGCACTACTAGCTCTTGTAAAAGTACTGAATGGCTAGCTGTAGAAATCAGAGTGTTCTGTTTGTCCATAAGAACATAAGAACGGCCGTACCAGGTCAGACCAAAGGTCCATCTAGCCCAGTATCCTGTCTACCGACAGTGGCCAATGCCAGGTGCCCCAGAGGGAGTGGACCAACAGGCAATGATCAAGTGATCTCTCTCCTGCCATCCATCTCCATCCTCTGACAAACAGAGGCTATGGACACCATTCCTTGCCCGTCCTGGCTAATAGCCATTAATGGACTTAACCACCATGAATTTATCCAGTTCTCTTTTAAACGCTGTTATAGTCCTAGCCTTCACAACCTCCTCAGGTAAGGAGTTCCACAAGTTGACTGTGCGCTGCGTGAAGAAGAACTTCCTTGTATTTGTTTTAAACCTGCTGCCTATTAATTTCATTTGGTGACCCCTAGTTCTTGTATTATGGGAATAAGTAAATAACTTTTCCTTATCCACTTTCTCCACATCACTCATGATTTTATATACCTCTATCATATCCCCCCTTAGTCTCTTCTTTTCCAAGCTGAAGAGTCCTAGCCTCTTTAATCTCTCCTTATATGGGACCCGTTCCAAACCCTTAATCATTTTAGTTGCCCTTTTCTGAACCTTTTCTAGTGCCATATATCTTTTTTGAGATGAGGAGACCACATCTGTACGCAGTATTCGAGATGAGGGTGTACCATCGATTTATATAAGGGCAATAATATATTCTCAGTCTTATTCTCTATCCCCTTTTTAATGATTCCTAACATCCTGTTTGCTTTTTTGACCGCCTCTGCACACTGCGTGGACATTTTCAGAGAACTATCCACGATGACTCCAAGATCTTTTTCCTGACTTGTTGTAGCTAAATTAGCCCCCATCATATTGTATGTATCGTTGGGGTTATTTTTTCCAATGTGCATTACTTTACATTTATCCACATTAAATTTCATTTGCCATTTTGTTCATGAGTGGGGCACACTTCCTTGTGCTACCCCAGCAATATGCTTCAGTTATCCTTTGATGGGACCACTTAACGGAGATAAGAAGGTGATTCAGCCTCCATGTCCAGTCAGCCTCTGCCTCTTTACTGATACGATCGACGCCAATTGTGAAGGTGAGTTTTCTGATGTGGCTGCCGGTCCCGTAGGAACTACTTTGGGATCAACTAACTTATTTAACAGACCCGTGGATTTTTAGGCCAGAAGAGTCTATAATGATCATCAAGCGTGGCTCCGATTCAATGGCTGTAGCATGTTGCCCTGAACGCCTCTGCAATTCTGATTTTCATTCCAACGTGGGCTGGATTTTAACAGATGACCTAAATAGGTAAAAAGCTCTGTACTCTGTTATGAACCCCCAAGTCCTTTTCTTATCCAGCGCCATACGACTGAAGAAATATCTTTAAGCCGACTGTTCCTAGGGCACGTTACCATGTTACTATGGTCCTAAAAGAAAATCTTTCAATTACACGTGGTGCCAAAGTAGCACATATTCCCAGCCCATATGCCTAGAAAGGCCATTTTGCACATGTTCACTCCTCCATGACATTAGCTCCAATTAATTATGCATTTTGAATATATTAGCACAGGACAGTTTCTGATCTTGGCAACAGAGAGTTAAGCTAAGCTAATGGACAGAAGTGGGGCCAGCAGCTAAACTACAGAACGTATCACAGGGGCTTACATAGGAAACAGGACATACTTTGTTATTAAACCTTAAGGGCTAGGTTTTGCGAAGAGGCACCATTTAGGCACCAAAATAAGTAGCCAGCTTTTCAATTTAGCTCAGCATGTTGGGTGCTGAGCACTTTTGAAAATCAGGTCCTGATCGAGGTGCCTCAATGAGAGCCAAGCTCCTCTGAAAATCTGAGCACCAGCGGTGGGTGCGGAGCACTTGAAAATCTGGTCCTAAGTTGCATAGATTCTGTCTCCATAGGCACTAGCACCTACACTGGAGTTCGGGACCCACTCAGCCACGGAGGTCTACAGGACGGAATAGTGGTAACTCCGCCAGGCTCAGCTACCCTTTCGTATGTAATACACGTAACGTCTTACATTGTTGCGCTAGGAAGTGGGGTCAATAGTGCAGCAGCTACACCCAGCCAGATTCACAAGGATGCACGAAGATGCGCAGAGGAAAAGCACAAAAACTCCCCGCTTTACCTCCCCCCCCACACACACACACACACACGAACCTCTCTTATAAATCTGGCCACAGCCTCCCTGTGGTCAGGGCCGCCCAGAGGATTCAGGGGGCCTGGGGCAAAGCAATTTCGGGGGCCCCTTCCATAAAAAAAGTTGCAATAGTATAGAATACTATATTCTCGTGGGGGCCCCTGTGGGGCCCGGGGCCTGGGGCAAATTGCCCCACTTGTCCCCCCCTCTGGGCGGCCCTGCCTGTGGTCACTGTGTGAAAGAAGACAGAGAAGGGCAGAATGAGGGCAGGCCTTGGCGTCATCCCCTTTCCAGAGCAACTAGCAGAGCTAAGGAGGAATTAAGTGGGGAGCGTGCTGCATCCTCTCAAATGCATTCTCCTGGAGCTGCCTCTCAGGCGTGTGCAGCCTGGTTTGTGTGTCTGGCAGGTGACATCCAGATCCCCTGCTTGGGCTCCAGATCCCAGAGTGCCCCTCTTCGATCCTTTCCACCACTGCAGCATGAAGGGCAGAATCCGGCCTCTGCTGTCTCTTAACATACCCCTTAACATTCAATATTTACTGGCAGTTCCCGTGTACAGGTAACCCCAGGTGTGGCTGATAGGCTGGAACAGGAAACAGCTATGGTTTCTCAGATACCACCAGGCAGCGACTCTTGGCAAATGTTTTAATGGCCACCATTGTAACTGAGAGAGCAAATAAACTCTTAAAGATTGTACCAGAAACGCCGTCACAGTTGGAAGAATCTTGGCTGTGCTGAACCAAGGGCCACCCTGAGGGGATTCTATTTATGAGAAGCACAAATAATTCCTGAGACAGCAGAACATATGCCAGCCAGTGGAGATCAGTGCTGGGCATCAGAAACAAAGCACATCCCGACATCCATTCTTTGGAATGCAACAGCCACTCAGGGCTGCCTCCTCTCCGCGTTTTGGACAAGCACTGTGGAAGCCAGTGCGGACGGAGCCTCGCAGCTCCGCGTATCAGAAAACTGCCTCCCCCACCACCAAAAAAACCTACACTCATTTGGAAGAAAAGCAAACCTTCCTGAAAAACAAAGAGACCATCTCAGCAGTAGTGCTGGCAGCACACATTGCTTTTCAGCTATCTCTGCACTCCAGACTAAACCAATGCTTGACAGAGAAGAAGAATGTGTGTTGGCAGCATTGCTTGGTCCAGATTTTCAAGGAGAAAATTGAACCTATTCTTCTACCATGCGTGGACACGGAGCACTGAAAGGTGTTCTTGAAGAACACAAAGCAAGGCATACTGCGCCATCCGGCCTCCTTCTCGTCTTCCTCCACGTGCCTAGTTCCACGGGCAGGACCCCCTGTACATCCCTGAAAGAACCCTTTCAACTCAGAATCCAGCCCAGACAAAGAGCTTATGACTTGGACTTAGCTAAGGAAACTGCAACTGTGACAGCAGCTGCAAAGTGATAATTCTGCCTTACGAGGAGAAGGTTGGAAATTTGGAATAGAGAGATAATATTCCAGGGGACATTCATCTTCTGGGGATGGCAGAAAACTGTGAAGGCAGACACACAAACTTTGCAACCATAATCAGCGGAGCAGGTGTGGTATACTTGAGAGCATCATTCTGCCTATAAGCCATGCCAGAGTCAGGACTCCAGTCCTTTGCTACCCCATTAGCTTCCTTTCACGTTTGCAGCACGATACTGGTGGTTTTGGGTGGCCAGCTGGAGACACCTCAAAGTGCTGAGCACCTGCCCCCTGAAAGAGCAGGTCCTTTTAAGGGGTCTCAAGTTGGACTCCCCAAAATTGAGGCCCCTAAAGTCACGGGTCACGTTTAGAAATGTTGGCCTCACCATACAATGTATTTGATCAGGGGGAAGTGTCTCTTGTGTCTGGCACATGGCCAATTAGTCGTTAACATAGCCCCATGCACAATAACTAGCATGCCGCATCTTGTGTTTCGCAGAGATGTCCCAAAAGAGCAGCCGCATTTAATGTCACTGTTCTTGTTGGGGCATCATCACAGGTTAGAAGCAGGATGACAACATGGACAGGTACTGAGCATCCTTGGCTCCCATTGATTTCCGTGTTGATGTCTTAAACCTTGCAGGATTGGGCCCCAAAGCAGGTACATTTCTTATTTTAAAAAAGATTCTCATAGTCCCTCTGGCAACCTCATAGATCCACACTCTTATCACTGCCTTCTTTCTGGCCAAGAAGAACCAGGGCTGGCTCCAGGCACCAGGCACCCAAGCTGGTGCTTGGGGCGGCACCTGGAGGGGGGCGGCGCGGCGCTCCGGCCGCCGGGAAGAGCGGGGCCACAGCCGGGCTCGCCGCCCTCCCCCCGGCGCTC
>NW_020664540.1:16278523-16341435 GCF_002925995.2 Terrapene triunguis | reverse complement strand
CCCCCCGGCGGCCAGAGCGCAGGGCGGTGAGCCCCAGCAGGGGCTCGCCGCTCTCCCCCCGGCGGCCGGGGGGAGGGCGCGGGGGGGAGGGCGGCCAGAGCGCCGGGGGGAGGGCGGCGAGCCCGGCTGTGGCCCCGCTCTCCCCGGCGGCCGGAGCGCCGCGCCGCCCCCCTCCAGGTGCCGCCCCAAGCACCAGCTTGGGTGCCTGGTGCCTGGAGCCGGCCCTGTCTAGAAGAAGCCGAGTTGCCTGTCCAATATCCAGCTAAACAATGGCCTTCCCAAGCTAAATCCAGCCGTCATATTTTTACCACGTCAGTAATTTCTAGTCCCCTGTGTTACACCATCGGGGAGCTCTCCTTGCTAGCCGCAGCCGTCGGTTTTCTACATCTGAGCCAACCACATTACCCCTTTTTACATGACTAAAATGCATTCCCCCATGCAAAATAAGATTTCAAATCATAAGCCAAAATCCTCTATCATTCATGTAATTGCCTTACTAATGCTAATTAGCAAGTGACTATAAGCACAGACTTGTATCCCAGAAGATTGCTCCTGGTAATTACACTTGGAGACCAAGTTCTGGACTAAAGAGCACCTGACTTACAAAAGGCACTTTCCAAATGCAAGGTGCTGCTCTCCTGATTCCCAGACTCCCCATTGAGGACGGCTCCGCTACAGGAGCCGTGCTACCAACAGCCAAGCCCTCGCTTCGTGTCTGCTCCGCTGCAGCTACAGAGAGAAGCCAACAGGAGTCAATGCGAATTCATGGTTCTGATCCCACACAGGGCACCTCGCTCCTCACTATCCCCTTCTGCAAAATCCTGGGGAACTTAATCCCACAGAGCTCTAGTGGAGGCACTTCTGAGGGCTCTCCAGAGGGGAGGAAATGACTCTACAGAGCCACAGCCATGCTGAAGAGACAGCATGGATCCCAGTCCTCGCTGATCACGGAAATGGAGGGGATGGATGCACGAGCCAGCCTGACGTTACCCATAAACATGTCCGTGATGCATATCAGCAATAAGCTAAAAAGTTGGTTGCGTGGAATTGTGTATCAAATATGGCATTTGCTTCTGATCTGCTACACCACTGTAAATCTGGAGTCACTCCACTGAGTGCAGCGGTGTCACTCCAGATTTACACCAGGGAAACGAAGACCAGAATCTGGCCCAATGAGTTACTGTACAACCTCTAGACAGTCTGTGTGTGTGGACTAGGGAGACAAAGGAAGGAAGGCCTTGTGGTTCAGACAGCAACTGGGACTCCTGCGGGCTGGGTTCAAGTCCTGGTTCTGCCATTGACTCTGACTGGCCTTGGACCAGCGACTTTATTCCTCCGGGACTCAGTTCCCTGTGGGACTAATAATACTTCCCTGCTTCAAAGGTGTTGTGAGCATAAATTCTTTGGTGTTGGATACTATGGTCATGGAAGCCCTATGTACCTAGAGAGGGAATTGAGGTGAGCACAGGAACAGCCACAGAGAATGAATGGAGTAGGAGAGGGTGGAAAAAAGCCAGATGATTTTTTATGTCTTTATACTTGTGTCAGATGAAAACTAACAAGAATCTCATAAAAACCCATGCAACTTCCCAAAGCACATAACTCCGCTCAGCACACCGGAAAGGGCTTGGTTCTGTGAAGCATGCTACAAACATCTGCCGAGGTAACACTTGGCCGCGGGGAACTTGTTTCACGCCGAATGACAGATATTCAGAGGGTTTTTTTTTTTTTTCACTGAGCCAAAGCAGTGACCCCTCAAGCCGAGCTCACGATGACGTGCGCAGGATGGACAGTTGTAAAAGGCAATTAACGGGGGTGAGCAACGGGGGATTTCAGTCTAATCGGCTGTTTCAATCACAGGTGCACAACCCAAACATTCACAGCCAGACTGTGCCAGGCAATGTTCGGCCTGTCTGAAGCAATGTGTGGCATCTAGCTGCACAGCAAGCAAATGGGGGGGAGGGATAGCTCAGTGGTTTGAGCATTGGCCTGCTAAACCCAGGGTTGTGAGTTCAATCCTTGAGGGGGCCATTTAGGGATCTGGGGCAAAAATCTGTCTGGGGCTTGGTCCTGCTTTGAGCAGGGGGTTGGACTAGATGACCTCCTAAGGTCCCTTCCAACCCAAATAGTCTATGAATACAGCACCATTTGGAAAGAATCGCACCGATAGGAATCAGACAGGGAAGCTTTGGTCCACCAATAGCATCAAACTATTTATAGTTTCTTTGGCCCTGATTCAGCAAGCTATGTAAGCCTGAGCCTCACTATAAGCATGTGCGTAATCCCACCGACGTTGCTTTTCACTTGCTAAGAGGTAGGCACCATAACCACCATGCTGAACAGAGGCCACAGAGATTTGCTGTTTTTAAATCAATCCTGAAGCAGGGAGGCCGTGAATTTCAGCCCCACGACAGCTGCATGGCTTTTTCTTTGGTTAAAGATGATCTATAAACACGACGGTCTTAATTCCATTGCCAGAGGAAGGCTGTTTGCACCACCGAGCTTAGTGTCGCTTTCCTACGGTTTAGAGAAGTCACTACGATTTGTAATCCTGTTGTTAAAGAATTGTCTTGAAGAAGAATCAATCTGGGCTTCGTCAGCTGTAACTGGACCCCCTGCAATGCCAAAGACTGGATACTGAACCCTGCCAAATTTCCTGAATTCCCAATGTGACTTTAAAGCTTTTTTTTTCCCCAGTAGAAAGGCTTGCCCTAGATTTACACTCCAAAGCAAATTTCTAGGCCAGGCAGTTTCACTAAAACACAGACTTTAAAGTTGTGCAGGGAGTTATTAAAGAGACGTTAATGAGATAGGATGTGTAAACTTCATCCACAGCTAATGGTAATTACCTGAGAAATTTGCATCAGACCAATAAAAAAAAAAGTATTTTTTTTAAAAAGCTTTCTATTAGAATCCAAATTCTCACCCCTTCTGATCGAAATTGGACCTGGATAATGAGAAAAACAGTCAATCTATAATTAGCTACCAGTCCTTAATGGAACTCTCTTCCTGTCAATCACCCATGGGCTAAGTGAAGCAATCCAATAAACAGTGGCCGAGACGATCCCATCTCTTTGCTTTCTTTCATCTTGGTCCAATTTCAAAAAGCAGAACCACCAGTAGAAGGAAGACTGCAATAACAAGGGACTATCCCTCAAACATTGCCTAGCCCTACAGACAGAGGGCAGCTTTTTCTGAGACGTAGCCGATCACAAGCCTTCCTGGACAAAACAATGGTGCTACTTGTGTCATAAGAAAATTCCAAGAGACTCCAAAACGTCAGGCAAGTCATAATCAGTAGCTCCAAAGCTTTAGGCTCTGCTTCCCCATACACCCGTCAGTGCACCAGAATCATTGGCATCATTTTACAGACATTGCAAATTCACAGACCCTCGTGAAAATCTGTCGGGAGCGGCTTGTGACAGTGCTGGAGAGTGGAGTTCATGCAACAAGAAGGAGGCTTCCAAAACATAGGATCTTTTCTTTTAAGTATGATATACTTGGAGGAGGGGAAGGTGATCAGGAACAGTCAACATGGATTCACCAAGGGCAAGTCATGCCTGACCAACCTGATTGCCTTCTAGATGAGATAACTGGCTCTGTGGATATGGAGAAAGCGCTGGACGTGATATATCTTGACTTTAGCAAAGCTTTTGATATGGTCTCCCACCGTATTTTTGCCAGCAAGTTAAAGAAGTATGGATTGGATGAAGGGACTATAAGTTGGAGAGAAAACTGGCTAGATCGTTGGGCTCAACGGGTAGTGATCAATGGCTCCATGTCTAGTTGGCAGCCGGTATCAAGTGGAGTGCCCCAAGGGTCGGTCCTGGGGCTGGTTTTGTTCAACATCTTCATTAATGATCTGGATGTTGGAATGGACTGCACTCTCAGCAAGTTCGCGGATTACACTAAATTGGGAGGAGAGGTAGATAAGCTGGAGGGTAGGGATAGGGTCCAGAGTGACCTAGACAGATTGGAGGATTGGGCCAAAAGAAATCTGATGAAGTTCAACAAGGACAAGTGCAGAGTCCTGCATTTAGGACGGAAGAATCCCATGCACTGCTAAAGGCTGGGGACCGACTGGCTAAGCGGCAGTTCTACAGAAAAGGACCTTGGGATTACAGTGGATGAGAAGCTGGAGATGAGTCAGCAGTGTGCCCTCGTTGCCAAGAAGACTAACAGCATATTGGGCTGTATTAGTAGGAGCATTGCCAGCAGATCGAGGGAAGTGATTATTCCCCTCTATTCGGCACCGGTGAGGCCACATCTGGAGTATTGCATCCAGTTTTGGGGCCCCCACTACACAAAGGATGTGGACAAATTGGAGAGAGTCCAGCGGAGGGCAACAAAAATTATTAAGGGGCTGGGGCACATGACTTACGAGAAGAGGCTGAGGGAACTGGGCTTATTTAGTCTGCAGAAGAGAAGAGTGAGGGGGGATTTGATAGCAGCCTTCAACTACCTGAAGGGGGGTTCCAAAGAGGATGGAGCTCAGCTGTTCTCAGTGGTACCAGATGACAGAACAAGGAGCAATGGTCTCAAGTTGCAGTGGGGGAGGTCTAGGTTGGATATTAGGAAAAACTATTTCACTAGGAGGGTGGTGAAGCACTGGAATGGGTTACCTAGGGAGGTGGTGGAATCTCCATCATTAGAGGTTTTTAAGGCCTGGCTTGACAAAGCCCTGGCTGGGTTGATTTAGTTGGGAATTGGTCCTGCTTTGAGCAGGGGGTTGGACTAGATGACCTCCTGAGGTCTCTTCCAACCCTGATATTCTATGATTCTATGATACCTTTTAAGGGACCGACACTTTCTCAGGCTCTCCAGTTAGGGCCTCTCTCTCTCCCTGGCAAGCAAATTAAACCAATTTAGACCTAGTATTCTAAATTCAGAAGCAGTGCAATAGTAAGTTACACACTGGTAAGTGAGTGTGAGTTACTGTGAGGTCTGGTCTATGCACAAAGTTGCACCAGTCAACAAAAGGTGTGATGTTGCGCTGATTTTGCTAAACAGGTGCCATTTGTGTGTGGACACTCTTACATTGGTTTAAACCTGGCTGATACCAGCTTAGCCTGACATTTATAACTCATATATTCCATCTGAATACCCTCCAATATCCTCAAGTGCCCTCAGCAGCAACATCATTGGCAAGTGATCTCAGGGAATTAGTATTTACAATTCATCCTTCCCAGAAGCACAATTTTTGAAGTCCATGTTTTTGGGACGGGCAGCAACCTCATGGCATGAATACCAAACACTTGCCCCATCCTCCTCCTCCTCTCTACTCCCAGGCATTGGCCATGCAAAGAAGGCAGATTACATAGGACTACAGATGGTGGAAATTTCTGCCCGCAGCACCAATTGTTTACCCAAACCATGCTGAAAGTGATGAATGAAACAAGCCAGCTGCTTGCAAATATATTCCTTTCTCAGCAGACGTATGATCAGAAGATTGACTTCTACGAGTTGGTTGTAAACTTCTTGGGTCAAAATGAAACATACTGAAATATTAATAAAAAATATATTTGCTCTTCTCTTTAAGAATTCAATACCTCGAAATAGGCCCAGCTAAAGCTCTCCCACAGCAAAACTCCCTGTCTATATTTAAACTAACTATTTGTATCTTTTAACTGCTTTGCAAGGCTACCGAAAGAGGCAAGTCAAAATTTCTCTTCTCTGAGGTTTTAGTTTATTAATGAAATTACCAACAGAAGAATCAGAAATATTTATTTTAATGATTCAACTCCCCTGTTTATGCAGCACAGTCACTGAAAAATCATGCAGATCAGCAAATCAACCTTCTTAGTGTTTACATGCAACACACACGCACAACACTCACTGGGCGAATTGCTGATCCGCATGATATTTAAATGACTGCGCTATATAACTATGGGAGCTGAATCAATATCTGTCCATATCAATATCGGAAATAAATATTTGTCATTCTTCTGTTGGACTGCCATAGGCCTGCATGGACATATCATTCTAGAGCAGTGGTTCCCAAATTGGGGTTCACGAACCCCTGGGGGTTCGCAGAACGTTACAGGGGGTTCGCCAGAAAAATTTCACTAATGGCGGACAGAGGACCCCGGGCATCGGAGACAGCAGGTGGGACCCGGTTGCAGGACAGACACCCCGAGCCCCAGGGAGAGCGGGCCCGGGCAGTTGGGGCAGGCAGCCCGAGTCCCGGCGGTCAGCGGGGGAGCCGGCAGCCCGAACCCCAGCGCTCCACGCGGGGCTGGCAGCCCGAGCCCCAGGGAGAGCGGGGCCAGGCAGTTGGGGCTGGCAGTCTGAGCCCTGCCCCTGTCAGCGGGGGAGCCGGCAGCCCGAACCCCAGCGCTCCCCACGCAGGGCTGGCAGCCCGAGCCCCAGGGAAAGCGGGGCCGGGCAGTTGGGGCTGGCAGCCCGAGCCCTGCCCCCATCAGCGGGGGAGCCGGCAGCCTGAACCCCAGCCCAAGCCCCAGGAAGAGCGGGGTGGGCAGTTGGGGCATCCATCACACTGAGGAAATTTAAACTTAAATCCCTGTAAATATTCATTTTTAGGAAGGAGTTCACAAGATTTCACAAGTTAGTGAAAGGGGTTCGCGGGCTGTTAAAGTTTGGGAACCACTGTTCTAGAGAAACAGTCACGATCGCAACCAGTCACTCAACACCGTTAAAAAAAACTACTTACATTGACCGATTGGACCAAATTGTCACACAGAGGTGCCTAAACAACATCTGAAACATTTGCACGCACCATTGCACAACCCCTTAGTTGCACACATGAACAGGCCAGTGTCCATTTGTACATGTGTAATCTTGGGCACCACTGGTGTGGGGCACACTCAGCTGAGAGAGTTTAGAATATGTGGCTCACCATTTGTTCTCACCATATCTTTATTCATGCTCTTCCTTATGCCTAGAATATCCTGCTATCCCCCTTTGCAACCTCGCTCTCCTCCATCACACCTCTCACATCTTCCAGATGGCCTCCAGGCCCTGACCCCCACCTCCCTCTCACACACACACACTTCCCTTGTCCACACAATGGCGTCTTGTTCCCCGGGCTTATACCACAGGCCACAGTTTTGGCAATGAGCTCTTTATGGGCAGGCCTGGGAGCCAAGCAAATCCCCCACGGACTTGCCATTGGCACGCAACGGGAGATAAAATAGGTGGAAATGCTAACAAAAAACCTGCACCCTCAACACGGCAGCTGACATGTCTGTAAACAGAGCGGCTTGAAAAGGTTTCAAAAGGGAAAAATAGTTTTTAGAAGGAAACAAATATTTCACAATAATTTCAACAAATGGAAACTCAGGCCAGGTCTACACTAGAAATTTTTCCTACTATAACCATGTTGGTTAGAGCAGTGATTTTATGACACTTTTATACCGGTGAAAGCCCTACTGTCGGTACAGATATACTGGTATAAAAGAGTTTTTGTCAGCATAGCTTATTTCACTTGGGGAACCCATATAAGCTATGCCAGCCAAAGCATTCTTTTCCAGTATCAACGGCATCTACACTAGGAGGGTTTGCCAATAGAGCTAGCTTTTGTAGTGCAGACTAGGCCCGAACCTTTTCATTTCACTTCAAATAAAAAAGTTCTGTTCATTTTGAGTCATCTCGGCAAAATATTGAGCGAAAGATTTCCAACAAAAGAAAAAGATTTCATTTGAAGATTTCCACAGAAAACACGCACCATTTTTCAACCAATCTTCACTGTGAACAAGAAGAGCATCTTATTTAAAGCCCCGCCCTTTCCAGAACATTCCTCCATGCACACTCTGAACTGAGGCTGCTCAGCAATGCTTGCCACCCTGCCGGATCAGGCTATCAGAGCGTAATCACCTCCGGCAGAGACCTCTGCTTTACAGATTCAGAGTTTAAGGCCAGAAGGTACCTCATGATCATCTAATCTGGCATCCTCCACCACACAGGCCAGAGAACCTCACCCAGTGATCCCCGAATATTATGTGACTCTGTAAACCACCATATCACACCCTCCATGGCAATGTATAAATAGTAACAATTATTAAACAATATATTACTCATAAACTAGGGAAATGCAGTCTAGATGTGGGTACACAACTGGTTGAAAGACCGTACTCAATGAGTAGTTATCAACAGTTCACCGTCAAACTGAGGGAACGTATCTAGTGGGGTCCTGCAGGGGTCTGGTACTAGTCAATATTTTCATTAACGATTAGGATAATGCAGTGGAGAGCATGCTTATAAAATTTGCAGATGACAGCAAGCTGGGGGGAGTTACAAGCACTCTGGAGGACAGGATTAGTATTTAAAATGTCCTTGACAAACTGGAAAATTGGTCTGAATTCAACAAGATGAAATTCCATAAAGACAAGTGCAGAGTACTTCACTTAGGAAGGAAAACTGGCTAGCTTGTAGTACTGCTGAAAAGGATCTGGGAGTTATAGGGGATGACAAATTGAATATGAGCCAACAATGTCATGCAGTTGCAGAAAAAGCTAATATCATTCTGAGGTGCATTAACAGGAGTGTTGTATGGAAGACACAAGAGGTAATTGTCCCACTTTGCTTGGCACGGGTGAGGCCTCTGCTGGAGTATTGTGTCCAGTTCTGGGAGCCACGCTTTAATAAAGATGTGGATAAACTGGAGAGAGTCCAGAGAAGAGCAACAAAAAAGATATAAGGTTTAGGAAACTTGACCAATGAGGAAAGGTTCAAAGGATCTGGGCATGTTTTGTCTTGAGAAAAGAAGACTGACAGGGAACGTGAGAAAAGTCTTCTAATATGTCAAGAACTGTTATAAACAGGACTGTGATCAGTTGTTCTCCATGTCCACCGAAGGTAGGACAAGTAGTAATGGGCTTAATCTGGAACAAGAGATATTTAGGTTACATATTAGGAAAAAATTTCTAACTAAGGGTAGTTAAGCTTTGGAACAGGCTTTCAAGGGAAGTTGTGGAATCCCCGTCAGTGGAGGTTTCTTAAGAACAGGTTGGACAAACACCTGACAAGAATGGTCTAGATCTACCTAGTCCTGCCTCTGCATAGGGGTCTGGACTAGATGGCTTCTCGGGGTCCCTTCCAGCCCTCCATCTCTATGATATTACCTTACTTGACTCTTACTATGAGAGAACTATTCCCTATATATTGGGAAGTGAAAACCGCAGAGCAATCCACCATGAGGAATAATTCCTACTGTTGCAGCCTTAGTCTCACCCCAAGGGACAGTTGCTTTTTGTAATTAGCCACAGAACCAAGCCAGACAAGTTTTATCCAGTCAGTTTAAATGAAATTCTTTGGAATGTGGCAGGGTTCCTGTGCTGTACTCCAGTTTGTAATAAAACCACCCATCTGATATGTAAATTGTGATACATAATATTGCACCTAGAGTATGTACAAACACACACACACACACACTCTCCTTCCCCCACTCAACTTTCAGTGGTCTCTCACCCTGGTAGCCCAGTCTCCCTCGCCTCTCACACATCAGGCTCCCTGGGTCTCACTTCATCCTCACAGGGGGTCATTCATTGGGGACACTGACGCCTGTACTAAGTTCTTACCTTACTGGGCTCAGGTCACACAGTCACACTTCAATTTCCCTCCCGCCCCCCGCCCGCCGGCTGGGGGCTTTGGAGGATTGGCCCTTCCAGCCAGATCGAGGGTCCTCCCCTTCTGAGGTAACAGAGTCCAAATAAAGCCAGGCAGAGTCCACTCACATCCCCAGTGATCTCCCCAGGATCATTGCAGTCTTCGCCATGTACGCAGGGCTTCCGCCCACCCTCTCCAGAAACCCCAGGGGAGCTCAGCACACACACCAAGATTGACACACACCCCCAACTTCCTTTTATCCAGCCTTGCTCCTTCCCAGCAAGCCTTGCTCCCATTCTCATGCCCCCTCTGGGGACGATACCCCCCACAATCCCTGGCCTTAAAGTGGCAGAGGAGTGCTGGTTGTGCCTGTCCTGAAAGGGCCAAGCACAACCTGCTGCAATTTCCTTACCTCAACTGCTAGTTTAAAAACTCCATGAAGATCTGCTGCCCTATCTTAACATTACAGACCCTTTGTAAGAGCAGAGGCGTTCCCCTTGGGTCTTTGCCCATAAGTCCTCCCCTCCCCCTGCTGCAGGGCTGGTCACCGCCCTCAGCACTGTTCTCTTTAACCGATCCTATTTCTTTATTCTCCCCAGACCCCTTTTCTAAGCTCTAGGCACCTCATACTGATTTTCAAAAGAAATCATCCAAAGTAAAGCCGCCCCTGAAAGGATCTTTGAGTGAAATTCTGCCCTGGCTGGAGGACCAGCCTGAGGCCTCTGCACCAACGTTGCATTTCACCTGTAGAGAATAATCATCAACCTGGCCCATGACGACTGTTAACCCAGGAGGGGGCTCCGGGCCTGATCTTGGCAAGCACTGAGCGCCCTCAAAGCAATGGGAGGCCAGGGCACTCAGCCTCCCTTGGAAACACTCAGTGCCTTCCACAACCGGGTCCTTGGTCTCCACGGACAGGCTGAAAGCAGCAGCTTAGGTTCAGCTGTTCTCTTCTCTATCAGTTCTACCACGCTCATCGCCATCCCCTCTGAGCACCTTCCCGTTGTGCATAAATCAGTGTGACTAGCTGGTCTTCGCAGCCCACACGCAGAGACGTTATACACTATAAACAACACAGGGGTCTGGATTTTAAGAAGTAAAGTCGCGCTCCGGTGCAAAAACCAGTAACGAAGGAGGCTGCTGCGGCAGAGAGGCCCAGCTCAACTCAGCTGGGTCTAGGCCGGCTCTTTGCAGACTGACTCAAATCGCACGCTTCCCTCCAGAGCCACCAAGCTAGACCAGGAAACCCTGCCTTTCCAGTGACAGCTTGTAACGGTAACACATGCTTTTCAATGCACCACACTAACATCAGTGAACATTTCGCTGAATTGTAATATTTTAAGGATGTTGTTAGCATCTTCTTGGTGGGCCTGCTATTATTCCCCTACTGGGGCCTGCGTAAATCATAAATGGATGTGTGGTAGGGCCCTCAAGAAGTCCTCTAGTCCACACCCCCTGCGCTGAGGCGGGACTAAGTATACCTCAGCCACCCCTGATAGAGAGAGCCATCATTATCCCCATTTTACTGGTGGGGAAACTGAGGCACAGAGCAGGGATGTGACTTGCCCAAAGTGACCCAGGAGGCCAGTGGCAGAGCTGGGACTACAACTCAGGTCTCCTCAATGCCAGTCCAGTGTGCTAGCCACTAGGCAACACTGCCTCCCATGTTGAGGAGCTGAGGGTGAAAACACAGAGGAGATTAAAAAAACTCTTTTCTTTTAATTAATAGGGAAAAAATGTACCCCTCCAGGCCTAGCAGTTCCTCCTCTGCTTCCAGTTTGGTCTATTTTCTGAGTTTCTAAACAAACAGAGGAGAAAAACTCCTATTATAAATGTAATGCATTTAAACTTCACAGCCATATTACAGCCCCACCAAAACACTCCAGGGTGCGTTTCATTCCATCATTTATTCAAGGTTTATAGAGCTGAAAGCACAAGACCACAGGGCTGACGCTGCGCACCAGCTACATATTATGGACCAGCAAATCACATTCCCGGTTGTGAATTAATGAGGACAGTATCTGCTATGATGCTGCCACATGCAGGGCAAATTCTGCTCACCTTGGGGGGGAGTCACCCCTGTGCAGAGGGCAACCAGAGCAGCTGCAGTCCCAGGGGCGGCCCCAGAGCAGCGGTCCCAGGGGCTGCCTCGGAGGCTGTTGAAACAGTGGTCCCCATGGGCCTTAGAGCAGCAGGCGTCTGTCGGCCCCTAGGACCTCCCAGGAGCAGCTGCGCCCCAGGGCTCCCCAGAGCAGCTAAGATTTAGTCAGGGGTATTTATAGTAAAAGTCATGGACAGGTCATGGGCCATGAATTTTTGTTTATTGCCCGTGAGCTGTCCTTGACTTTTACTAAAAGTCCCATGACTAAATCTTAGTCTTAGTTATGTTCACAGCACACACACACACACACACACACACACACGCACACACACACACAGTTAGATAAAAACAAATACTCTTGCCGGAAGATTGCAATGGACCGGTCATCATCTCAGGGTAACTGCACCTGTATCCCCCTCTCTGTATTCCCTCCAGGAGCACCCCCTCAGGTCTCACATCTCCAGCTGTCACCTGTCTCTGCACAGCTCCCTGCTTTACACTGGGATATCCCCAGCGTGCCACTCTGCCTACCAACCACCACCTGTGCTTTGCTTTCTCCTTGGGCTATGACCAGCGCGTTGCCAGCAGTGACACGTTACCACAAAGCTCTTCTTAAGCAAGCATAATTATTTGTAAGGCAAAAGCATTGCAGAGCAAACATTTACAAAAAGGTCCTTGTCCATGCGTCCCAGAGGTCACCCACCAGTCTTATGGGACCCTAGCCTTTACAACCCTTCCCCAAGGGTTGGGGCCCCCCTTGGACAGGAGGCCCTGTCTGTTTGCTGGATCACAAAGGAGGCCCAGAGTCAGTCTAAATCCAGCTTTTTTATATCAAAAGCCCTTTGTTGTCTGTTGGTCTCTGGAAAACTCAGTTGGAGCAATATATGCAAATCTCCCCAGAGGCAGTACCTTTCTGGAGGGGTTTACAACCTAAGGCCTGGTCTACACTAAAAAGTTAGGTTGACCCAGCTACATTGCTCAGGGGTATGAAAATCCACTCCGCTGAGCAATGTAGTTAAAACAACCTAACCCCCGGTGTTGACAGCGCTAGCTGACAGAAGAATCCTCCTGTCGACCTAGCTGCCACCCCTCAGGGAGATGGGTTACCTGAGCAGAGGGGAGAACCCCGCCCGTTGGCGCAGGTAGCGTCTACACTGAAGCGGTACAATGGCACAGCTGCAGCACTGTAGCATTCCAAGTGTAGACAAGCCTTAAGTGATTCACCTTAATCACCCCCTGTCATAAATATAAAGGGAACGGTAACAACCTTTATGTATGCAGTAACAACAAATCCCTCCAGGCCAGAGGTTCAGAATCACTTACCTGTAAGGGGTTAATCAGTTCAATTAACCTAGTTGGCACCTGACCAGAAGGACCAATGGGAAAAGAAGATACTTTCAAATCTGCGGGGAGGAGGGGAGGTTTTGTTTGTGCTCTCTTTGTTTGGTTCCCTTTCGGGACAAAGAGAGAGACCAAGCAGGTAACCCAGCTCCTAAAAAGATCCTGAACTGACACATCTAAAAATTACAGAAATTGTAAGTAATAGCAAGGAAATGCGTTGGGTTATCTTTTGTTTTAGCTTGTGAATTTTCCCTATGATAAGAGGGAGGTTTATTCCTGTTTTTGTAACTTTGAAGTTGAGCCTAGAGGGGAATCCTCTGTGTTTTAAATCTTTTTATTTACCCTGTAAAGTTATCTTCCATCCTGATTTTGCAGGTGTGATTCTTTTACTTTTTTTTTTAATAAAATCCTTTTTTTAAGAACCTGATTGATTTTCAGTGTCCTAAAAACCAGGGATTTGGTCTGTGCTCACTTTGTTAACTTATTGGTTGGTATATTATTCTCAACCCCCCCCCCCTCCCGGAAAGGGGGTGAAGGGGCTTGGGGGGATATTTTGGGGGAGATGGGGCTCCAAGTGGCCCCTCCCTGAACGTTTGTTTAAATCACTTGGTGGTGGCAGGACAAGGACAAGGAAAGGAATTTGTGCCTTGGGGAAGTTTTTAACCTAAGTTGGTGAAATATAAGCGTAGGGGGTCTTTCATGTGGGTCCCCACATCTGTACCCCAGAGTTCAGAGTGGGTAGGGAACCCTGACACCCGCCACAGTTTTTGGTTCCTGGGGGGGCTGGGATACCCCTCCACCCTGGAGTTGCACACAATCCCTGGCCCACAGTGACACAAACCATTCAAGCAATGAATACAATATAGTCCTCAACAATCCCACAGCTGCTTGCAGTATCTGTCTTAGGCCTGGTCCACACTACCCCCCCACTTCGGACTAAGGTACGCAAATTCAGCTACGTTAATAACGTAGCTGAATTCGAAGTACCTTAGTCGAAACTTACCGCGGGTCCAGACGTGGCAGGAAGGCTCCCCCGTCGATGCCGCGTACTCCTCTCGCTGAGCTGGAGTACCGGCGTCGACGGCGAGCACTTCTGGGATCGATCCGGGATCGATTTATCGCGTCTAGACAAGACGCAATAAATCGATCCCAGAACATCGATTGCTTGCCGTCGGACCCGGAGGTAAGTGTAGACGTACCCTTAGTAATGCAACTTCATTCCTTAGAATTCAGAATGATAACACACGAGAACCCCCAAAGAGACCGAGAGAAAGCAGGCTGCTCCCTAAAACAGAGAGGCACAGCTCACCGCATTTTACTCTAGGCTGGCTGGCTGCAGACTGACTGCTGTTAAACTTGGATCACGCCCAGCAAACGGGCGCAGGAAAACCTCTGAGCATTTAAAGTGATAGCTTACAGTTTTAACACTGTTTGCAATACACCACAGCATTCTTCACATGGGTCTGGGCCTGAAGAACAAGTATGTCAGTTATGCAACTACATGGGTACTTACAGAGTTTATAGGTATTAGAACAGAGCCAAAAACATGTTAGATTTAAGTGATGGTGCCTGATTCTCATAGGACTTACATCCATTTATGCCTTTGCAGCTCCATTGACTTAAATGGAGTCTCTGCAAGTTATACCAATGTAAGTAGCACTGCCAGCCCCAAACACTCAGAAATCAGCAGTCAGGCCCCAAAAGATCATGAATTTAAAAAATAATAAAATTGGGGTTCTTTTTCTTTGCCTTCTGAGCCTTTGGGATGCACTCAGGACTCATTTTCAGGCTTTTCCTTGCAACCATAAGGTCTAGAAGCTCCCGTTTTTGAAATTAGGCTGAAATTCTAACATAATCACATGAGTCCAGTAGCTGGAGCTTTACATAAAACATCAAAGATCACAAGTTGTGATAAGCATCACAAGGGATGGCGACTCTTTGCAAGCAGAACTTGGTGTGGATTTACTTTCTTCAGCTTCGAGACGTGGGTGTTTGTGGAAACTATGCCTCTGACTAGTGTACTGAACAAGAACTCAATTTATGTTGTAAGGAAGACAGTATTCTAGGCTGCATGAGCCCTTGACTTGGCAAGTTTTCCTCTCGGCCTGCTGAACACCTGCCAGGTTAAAAAAAAAATCTACTGTTTTACTGTAGTTCTGATTTTTAAATAGATCCATTAAAAATGCAATACTCTGACTCACTACATCAGTGCAGCCAATAAAACTAGGACTCCTCATTAATGGGGTTTTTTCACCACCATCCTAGAAAGTTTGGCAGCGAGTTTAGTCATTGTAGTCATCACAGAAACAATCTCTATATAGTGCCTTCAAATTGCTTCTCCTCGATAAACTATGAACCAATAAAGTGGCAACATTTGGCCAAGGTTACACTTCAAATGCTTCCACTTGGCAGGCACCCAGTACAAACCAGATGGATAAATACTGGTACAGGATGCTTAACACAGACTTTTTATAAGTAGCTATACTTTGCATGCTGATGATATTTAAATTGGATTACTGTACACGTCCTTTAATATTTGATAGGGAGACTAGAAGGAAAGTGATCGCTGTGGGTTCTCTCAAGCCCAGGTTAGAACGCAAATTACCCCTGAGCCACCAGTGCCTTAAACTTCACTGAACATCCTAGCAAAGCAGATTAAAATATATTAAATCTGTAAATGCCTCATCCTAATTCTGCTTTGTAAGATCTTATAAGGTGAATTTAGCCACTCCCATCCCCCTCTGCACAAAGTCTTAGTAAATCACAGGTGAATTAATGGGAAGGTTCAACTTCCGCACATTATGTAGGTTGGACAACTCTACAACCACTGCTAGGACAATACTCCTAACTAGAGCTGCACAGAAAACAATTTTACTTCTCCTGGGAAACATTTTGAGATTTCAAAAAAATTTCCAATTCCCAATGAGGACCAAAAAAAAAAAAAAACCACCAAAATTTCAAAAATGTTCAGAAACCGAAAAAGACAAAAAAAGAAAATCAGTTCAGGTTAATCAAAACACATTGTTTAGATCATTTCATAACTTTTCATGTTGATTTCAACCTTTTTCAAGTCGACTTCCATTTCTAAACAAAAAGTCATTTCTAGCCAAAAAAGTCCTTGACAGCTTGATAATTTTGAAACACTTTTTCAATTTTTTTCCAAACAAGAAATTGGTCAAAACTGACCCTTTCCTGTGAAAAATTTCCATTTTGACAAATCACGATTTTTCTAGAGAAAAATGTTTTGTTAAAAATTCCTGACCAGCGCTACCCCTGTCCCGAAACTGGAATATGGACCATTACCCTTGGGCACTCACCAATACTAGGCCTTATGGCAACGGGATCCACATGAACATGAACTTTTCCCCCACAAACTTTCCAGTGTACGGGCTTACGTAGAGCCCATCTGCCCTGAGCCCACCGAATGCAGAACTCCCCTAGCCATGGCCAGCTACTCCACCTGCAGAGCCAAGGTGGTTCTCCAGTGCTGGGAAGCAGGAGACTCTTCCCTGCTTGCTATGCTTCTAGGTTTACATGTTAAGGGACTGGACTGGGACCCAGGAGATTTGAATTCAGTCGCCAGCTCTGTCAGAATGCACGTGTGATTTTGGAGAAAGTCATGTCATCTGTGACTCGATTTCTCATCTGTAAAACAGAGGTAGTTCTTCCTGTGTCTGTCTTTTGTAGTTAAACTGTAAACTCTTCCAGATAGGGACTGTCTCTTACTATATGTTTTATATGTTTATACCACACCTAACACAGTGGGGTTCTAGGAACTACCAGTCAGTGTGAGAGAACTCATCCTGTACCAGTGGCCATCTTGAACTAACTCACGGGTAGTGCCCCTGCCAAGACTAGAGGATCCACCTTTCCTCTTAAAGACACACTGCACAGAAAACAAACTAATAGTTGCACATTGTAGACACGTACATTACAGTCATGTCACCTGCATGTTAGCCACCACTGCTTTGGGATGGACACTATAAATTTAACACAGAATTTCCACTGAGATGAACCAGTTGCTCAGGAACAGGAAATACAACATCAGCCTCTGTAGGAAAGGTCCTGCTCCACTATATACTCTGCAGTTTTGCTCACAGGAAATGCAACCGACAACCTCTAGGGTCAGCTCCATGCCCCTCTCCAGCATGCGCTTGGTTACCTGTAAAATCTTACCTGTTTCATTAGCTGTGAAGAACAAACTGAGTGTACCACCTCCATAATAATACAAACATTGAATTCTAAAATAAAAGGCAGATGTGCACCCTGGGACAACTACAATAGGGATACAGGAAAAAACATCCCACCCTTCATAATGACTTCCCTCTCCCATTGGCTCCTGTGGTGGAAACTTGCAACAATGGAAAGAGAAATTGACTTAGTCCCACCGAGGCAGCCAACTTTGTACCTGTGTTCCATCTTGGGAACTGTTTTGAATCTCTCTCACCCTGCCAGCTATGCATTACATCTACATCTATACGGACTCCGCTGGTTAGCTTGGCTGATCTCCAAAGCTAAGCAGCGTGGAGCTGCACCACCGCTGGGATGGGGGACGTCTGGTGACCACCTTGCTGATGCAAGAGGTGGTGATGATGATTCAGTAGAAGTGGTACTCTCTTCTGAATCGGCACTACTCCAGGTTTCCAGCATCGGCACTGTGAGAACAGGTACCTTAGATATGGCTATGCTGTTGTAGATCATCATAGGGTCAGCACCTTCCATGCACCCCTTCATGTCCTCTGTGTGGTCTTATAACGGGCCCTCTGCATCAGTTTCCCCTTTAAGGGACTTCTTCAGGAAATTACAAACCCTTTTATCCAGGCTCGGCCCTTCTCGGGTTCCAATTGATTAAATTAACAAGCATTCAAAGTCAAGTTCTCAAGTCCACCCATTTACCTCTACCAGGTCACTCCCAGGCCTTTCCTGCCTGCCATCCCACTCCCCAGGGCCCAAAGTTCTCTGCTGGAACCCGCTCACTCCCAGCAGCCTCTGTACTCTGCTCTGGTCTCCCCGAGAACACTCTCTGCAGCTCCATGCTGCTCTTTGGAGACCCCTGCTCAGGTGTCATGAACTTAGTAACTAAGGTTGGCTGGCCCCAGGCCTCTAGCCCTTAAGGAACAGGCCACCCTGTTACATGCACCCTTGCTGTATTCTAGTAAATGTTTGCTGCCTTTCACCCCAGAGGGGGTTAATCCTACATACAGTACATAGGTACCAACCATGATGTTCTTACTCTGTCCGTACTTAGGAAAAAGGGTCAATGGGAGTTGGGCCTAACTCAGGATTTAGAATAGTATGTACAGCCACCTGGCAATGTTTGATGACTACTTCGGGATGCATCATGCCAAGGGCTATATAGAACTATAGGATCCTCATCATAAAGGCAACCTACAAAACAATCAAGAGCACTCGTTCCATGGCCTCCAAAGCGCTTTTAAGCTGGCTAACCCAAAAACATGCAGGCACCTTGGCGAAATCGTATTACAAGGAGTACAGAGAGTGGCTTCCATGGAAAAAGAAAAATAGCTGTTAGCAACATAAAAGAGAAGAAAAGAAGAGACATATAGGAGACAGGGCTCTCTGCAAGCAAACTGTAAACAAAACTAAATCAGATCTAAGGGGTATTATTATTATTATTATTAGCGTTCAAGCCCAAAACATGAAACGGCATAATTGTCTGCACTGTATTGCCTTTGATAACAGTTCCCCTGTAATGTAGTTGTATTGTGCCAGCAACAGAGCGCCAAATGAGGCTTTCCGGATTATCTGATCATTTGGTAATCTGTGTGGAAGCATAATATCAAAATATGAAAATGAAAGATTTTTTTCTTCCCTTGTTCTCATCCCAAGTCTGAAACCAGCGGTTTGGATGTGCGATGCTAAAATAAATCTAAGAGGCGCACCCACGTCCCAGCACATCTTCGCTCAGAAATGCAATCTTACAACATCAGGGCTGTGGAGTTCTGCACTGCGAAGAGAATCCATTGTTTCCCTTCATTACCACATCATCATCTTAGTAATAGCTGAACTGTTATGCAGTGGGCCTTGACAGATTCCCCTTTGTCAGAGATTTAAATACAGCTTCCTCACACACACATACAGTAGGAAGTAAATTAGAGCGATGAAGCTGTGGGAAAGGAGAAGGACCAGTGCAAATCAAGCAGCTTTCTCTTGCAGCATTTTGGCTATTCCATGGTTATAGGTGTGTGCGTCACGAGGGCCTGATCCAAAACCCACTGAAGTCAATGGGAGCCTTTCCATAGACGTCAAATGAGCATTAAATGCCTTAACATCTTTGTGTCCCTTTTAAAGCAAGCCTCAATGGAAGCAGCAGCAATATAATCGCCTGTGCGTCCCTGTTGTGAAATGCACCAGGCCATTTAGTTTAATAAATGATGCAATTATAATTATACATATTAAACATGACTGCCTGGTGTACAGCAAACTCCAAAACACCATGTTTCGGAAAAGCTGTTCTGTCAGCTTAGGCTGATCCTGACGAATTAACTAGACACGCTGATTATTTCTAACGAGAACCACAGCTTTGCCGCGTCCAAATGTCCATCTCTGTTAATTCAGTCCATTTGCTGAATGTGGGCTTGGATTTTTGTGCAGCCTTAATGCTGGAAAAGAAATGGGGATTCTCTAAAGGGAAGTCACAGAGCAAAGTACACAGATGCTTACCGAAGCGAACATACGCTCGTAAACTATATTACTAATGATGAGTACTGGGAAGTCTCCTAGTCGAGTTCAACTATCACTTCACTTGATTTTCATTAGCTTACTAACCAGTGAGGGATACAAATCCTTACCCTTGCTGGTTATACTTTGGGCTCTGTAAATGAAAAATACATTAAAGTGGGCTACGTCTCCCATTCATAACCCAATCACCGCATGCACGGTAACTTTTTTGTTTTGGTGAATTATATGGGATTTTCTTTTTTAAACAGCGAAATCCCCAAATGCAAATGGACCCGATTTTCTCCAATAAAAGGTGAGGAAAAAAGCATTTGCAACATCCACTTTGCGATTTCTTCACTTTGTTCAGTGCAGAAACCTTGTTCTAACAAATCAGAAGAGTCTGCCTAGCTAACGAACTCACGTATTTCAGGAGACTCTCTTGTGGCCTTGGGGAGCTCCTCCCTTAAGTCCATGAACGGTATGTGTCTATAAAAATATGCCCCATGGCTACAGTTCATGCACATATTTCTGTAGCAAGCTTTTCTCCACAAATTAATTATGCAGGTAAGCGGCGCTGAAAGCATGTCTATTTCTGCTTGGGAGAACATCAGTGTTTGTGCGTGAGAGAGAGAAAGCAAGACCATTTTAAATTTGTTTTTACTACTGTTGTCAGGTTTCATAATTTTGTTAAAATAACCATTATCTGATTTTAGCAGATTAACAGTTAGAGATAGTCAAATTATCCATTAGGAGTAAATTACCTGACTAATTCAGATTTTTTTCTCATCACAAATCCTTCATAAGCAGATTGTCTCTTTATAATTGTTCAGTTTATGGGCCTCATCGAAAGCCCATTGAAGGTGTCGGTCCTTATCTCCAAAGCCCTGAATGGCATGGGCCCAGGGTATCTAAAAATCCCCAAGCTCCAAGATGAAGACCGATCGATAACTCACTCTTCAGCCCAATGGGACTTTCTAAGCTCGTCTTTGCCGAGACAGAACTTTCTCGGGGGCTGGTTCTCAACCGTGGAAAGAATTCCCCTAGGACTTAAGGACCATCACATGCCTCACCACCTCCCCCACTTCATATGCCTGGCGCACGTCTTCCGCTGGCCTTGTGTAATACCAGGAGAGGAAAGCCCATGCTGGCGCAGGGGTGTAATTTGTCAAGGCATGTGTGTCAAAAAGCCGAAAACAGGGGCTTTGCCCAAGCGCTGTGTTACAGTGTTGTTGGTACGTGCCCCTGGCCCAATCACCTCTTCGATACCCACGGAGCTGTTCCTCCCACCTTCTCTGATCAGCTGGCACATTCCAACTGCCCAAAGCCTCTGGACTCCAACCTTCCATCTGGTTCTGCCCGGGCCCAGTGATGGCTGAACCTGGTGATCTTCTGAACACAAACAGCCCTCAGCCATGCTCGGAGCTGTTTCCATCACTTCAAACTGACTCGACAGATGTTCTAGGCTGTAGAGTGACAGTCCTGGAATCTTATTAGATAGGTCAATACACAGCAGCGCAGATATGTAAAAATAACGCCCGAACAAAACCAAAGCCTACCCTGCAAGCATAGTTCAGCTACCAGGGAGAGGACAAGAAAATGACCCACAGGTGACACGTTAGTCATGTCTCAATGTACTACTGAAAAGTGCTCAGATGCTGTAGTAAACAAGGGCAGTATGCGCACTAGTTTAGAATAGAAGCCTTTCAACAGAGTTCAGTGGTCTTTGGATCAGGCTCTTGGACCAATTTCAGCCTGTGGGTTCCTAGCAAATATTTCTGACTTTGATTTTTGTTATCCAGGTTGCGGACTGGTCCCCTAATTCACACAGCGTTGTTTCCGTTGCCTGGTTCAATGACTTAACCATTTCTGAAACAGACAGCAAACAAACACTGCATACTCTTGTTCATGTGCGAACACGCTTGTTTGCACAGGAACATGGATTTTCCTGTGAACAACTATTCTCCAAACACGCAAGCAAACAAAAATTCTTGATTTTGCGAGAATGTTTGTGAATAGCAAATTAAAAGGGACATGAACACAGATGATCCCAACAGCTGCTTCAAATTCAAACAATTGCAAACAGTGGGCTAGATTCAGTGGTAAGTGCTGGCTGCTTATTGCCACTTCTTCAGTGTAAACAATCAGTAAACTGGATTTGACCAGCCAGTTCAACTGGGTTCACAGTTGCTTTTGCACCACCAGAGCAGCATAAAACAGCCGGAAAGTCCTAGTCCCACTCTTTTTGCAGTAACCAGCCATGCAAATGCAGAAATATATCCTGTCCCAAATCCTTCCTCGGAAATGATTCCATGAATTATGTACTGCTTACACTCACACACATGAAGTATAATGCAACAAATGACTTTGATATTGTGTGATTCTAAATGCTAATAATATCAATGGCACATTTACTGTTCCCTAAAAATATTAATAATAATAATAATAATAATTAATAAAATGTTGACAGCTTTTGTTGTTCCATTTGTTTGGCATTTGGTTTTGCTTTGCATCCATCTGTGTCCCTTTCATATCTTGCTGCTCCCAGGTGGCAGGATGTCAGCATGTTATATTTAGAAAAAAGCGAGCAGTCTCTCTGGAATTCTCTTTCATCTGCCATATTATTATTATTGGGACCACCTACTTCCAGATGGAAATGCAGGCTGGCACGCACTGGCAGTCTGCTCCATTACCTTCTGTTCACCACTGCTTTGCCAGTAAAGATTATGTCCATGGACAAACTGCAACTTCACACCAATGGCAGATAGTCTAATTGAATTAGTGCTTTCCAGGTTCATTTTATGAATTTGTATTACATTTTGCCGTTTGTTCACCATGACTCACGATCTTGCGGCTGTCAGATAACGCATTGTACCATCTTGCACTAATATGTTCTAGAAATAAAGTTTAAAAAAGGAGAAATAAGCTAATGTGGAGATTAATTTTTAAACAACAGCCTTGACAAATAGGCTCCAATGAGTTTTTCCTGCCAGGAACTTTTAGCGTGTCATCTTTTCTTAAAGACCTGGAACAAATGAACACTTTAAAAAAGGGCTGTGAACTTTTACTCTCAACCACACCCTTCAAGATTTCAGTGCAGCATTATCTCCCCATTTTTCTTGGTCCTCTGATGTGTCACACAAGTTGAAAAACGTATTTTCAGGCTCCAGCACGGCAGACTTTGTGCTAATAGCCAATTGTGGGGAAACGTTACAACACAGCCGCCCATCTGAATGTGTATGTGACTCTGTGACATTGTGTGCAAAAGTGAAGACTCGACCTCCATTTTAAAGGGACCCGTCTGAAAAAACTCACATCTAAAAAAAGGGAAAACAGACAGAAAAGTATATCCAGTTGCCATGGCTACCGCGGGATATGAAAGGAAGAGCTGATGGAACCTTTACACTTATTTAAATGCTTATTATAGCATTATGCAAAACAGGGGAATAAAAGAAGCAAAGAGGTTAACGTTCTTATAAGAAAAACAGTCATTCCAGTATGAGCAAGGTAACAATTAAGAAGACAAAAACTAAGGCCTTGTTTAAAGTGCATCATTTGAAATAATGATATAAATTAATTATGCCCTCTTAAATTAACGAGTAACTGAAAAAACACACAGAGAAAAGGAGAGACTTCTAGCTGGGCTACAGCATTCCGCTGGAAATCACATTCTAATCTGACAGCTGCACTGGTTTAGCTAGTACCGTAGCAAACCACCTCCGTTAGCATCTCTTCCCTGGGAGGGCTCTGCTAGTGTTTGCTGGGCCTGACAAAGTCTTTCGGGCTGTTTTCAGGGCCAGATCTTGCTCACCTACCTCCGTGGGGGGCGTTCACCTTGCCAACCTCAGGTGACTGCTCGTGTCAGCCTGGGGAGCTGGATTTGTCTCTCGACAGCCCCGTGCCACAAGCACAGCGTGTTAGTGCTTTGCCAGTGTTTTGGTTTGGTCCTTTGTTTTTCATTTCCAATTATCCTTAAAACAGACTCGTGGAACGGGAGGGGGACAAACAGGAGTGGATGTGAGAGTGGGGGAAATGAGATCGATGTGCAAAGAAGGGGGCCCACAAGCAAAGCACAAACAGCTCCTGTTATCTCAACATACCCAGTTCAGTTCTGGGCTACCATGGTGTGCCGGGTGCATACATAGCCAATGTAGCTCACTGGGTAAGACTCCTCTAACATCTCGCCACCCACTCTGTAATAGCCTGGGGGATGACACAGCTAAACCTAGACTGCATGGCCAGCCCTGACAGACACAGCAGCTGTGGGTGAGAGGAAAGGAGCAGAAGGGAGGGATCCCCCGGTCTACGCAGTGGTGATGGGGATGGTAGAACGTGCCAAGGATGTGTCTGTCTGACGCCTCTCCCATTCCTTGCTTCCCACTATTCTTCTTTGTGTCTTGGCCTCTCCTCTGGGCTCCTCCCTAACTTTCCACCATAGTTCCCTGACTTCTCCTCTGCTGGACAGAGGTGAATTAAGACTAAGCGGGACCTGAATCTGCCAAAAGTTTTGCCTCCCTCAAAAAAATTTAGCCCTCCAGCCCCCATGAAAACCCTTCCTCCCTGGTCAAACTCCCCTCCTCCAGGATCGACTTCCCCACCCGGTCCCCAAAGGACTCATTTGCCTCCTACGTGAGGCTGCTCAGCCAGCAGCAATCAGCCAGGCCATGGCCCATGGCCTGCTAATGCTGTCCCAGGCTCGCTGCTCCAACTGGGCCACTCTATGGGGCCACCAAAGGAGAGCTCTGCCTTACTCCATCCCTGCAGGATGAGAAGGAAGGGAATTAGCAGTTCTCTCATATCCTTGGGAAGGAAGGAAAAGATTTTAAGAGATGCCCCCTGCCCGCCCTTGTAATTCAAGCAGGAGCCTGAAGCAGGACTGCCCCAGCACCTATTTTTCTCATGAGAGGTTGATTAGAGTGGAGTAGAGCAAATTCCATTACATTCTCACTCAGGCCTTTGTGCTCGGCGGTTTCCTGTAGCCATGTGTCAAGAGCTTTTCATCTGAAACATGATTCTTGGATTCAATTACTTTATAAAGTCAATATTTTAGGTCACAGCTTATGCATCAACAAAGGCATCTCCGGGGACTTGAGTTTAGCACGGCGGAGCTTTAAGTAATGTTCCCTGCACCGCTCTAGCTAAAAAGTCAATAAGGTATGCATGTTCCCCCTCACATTTCATCCTCAGAGGCTGCAAAATTATTGTTCGCTTTTGTACATTTAAACCATTGAGAAGAGGTGAACGTTCCTGACTGCATTATTTCCAAGGAGCTCAAACGGGTTCACTCGGCATTTTTCTCCACACACGCTTCCTGCTGAAGTTATAAACATTCAGGGGTCAGGCAGTTCACTCCAGCTGAAATTGGTCTCTGTGCAGAGGACCTGCACAAAGCCTTGTACACCACTTAACCCTTTGGGTTGATGCCCTACACAGAGATTAATTTCACCAGCAGAGACTTGTTTGCCCTTTCTCTGCCCTTTTTTTTTTTTTTTAAACTTACAGACTAGGCAGTGATCCCACTGCATAGATAATATTTGAGGTATGTAGGTCCACAGACCCAGTGACAAGACATAAGCTTCCACCCATTTTAGCGTGGGCCAATGCATTTTTTTATAGATTTCCTAATTAGCTACTATCACCCATGGGGTGTATGAAAGGGGTCACGGGCACATAGCAATCAGAAGATCTAGTTGCAAATTGCATGCTTGGACCCAATAAACTGCAATGCAGGGACAGTCCAAGTAAGAGTGAAAGAATCTCCCTCTGTGGGACTTGAACTGGGGACAAAGCTCTGAGTCTATTTGCTGTTCTTGTTTTTCTGCCTTACTCGTTTCTGATCTGTGCTGATGTTCTCCCTGTGTGCAGTATGAAGACAAGAATTAGGACGGGAGGTGGGAAATATAAAACAAGTTAAAAGCTTTGTCCATGGACAAAAAAAGGAGGGGAGAAAGTTAAGAACATTTTGCCCAACATAATTTAAAATGTTTTCATCGAAAATTTGAAATTTTGCCAAATATTTTCATCAAAAAATCTAACTTCTGACCATTTCAGTCAACTCTAATCATGGAAGTAGGACAGTTAGCAGATTGATGAGCCAGCTACAGCCACAGATAAGAAAGGAAGGTCTTTGAGCGGAGGCAGTAGAGGCTCATGTGTTAAAAATCCGGAGCTTCTGGGTTGAATCCCCGATGCTGACAACCCACCAGGGGACATTTGTCTCATAGGGACATTTTCTCTCCTAAATGTAGGGAGAAACTGTGGTTTCTCAGACACCATGAACTAATACAGGTGTCTTATGGTGATTTTTAATGCTCATTATACATAGCCTCTGTGGCTAGCAGTGAGATTGTTTCCTTTCTTTTAGTGATCAGCTTCCAGGAAGAGACAGCAGGGTCTGGGACATTGGCTGAGGAATTCGGAGGGTTCTGTTTCTGGCTCTGGCACTGACCTGATGTGTGGCCTTGGGCACCTCACCGCCTCTGTTTCTCTTCCCACCCTTCATCTATTTAGACTGTAATCTTCCTGGCGCAGGGGCTGTCCCTTGCTGTTTGTACAGCACCTAGCACAATAGGGCCTTTAGGCCCTCTAAGCACTACAGCAATATATAGTATAACGACACCCATTAGATGGAATCTAATTTTGAGAAGCAAACTGTAATTACATACACAGGGTCTAGCACCCCTTTTTCGCCCAGGTCCCATGTCATGATCCATTCTATAAGAAGTGCCCACAAATTCCCCCACAGGCAGTAGGAGGTTTCTATGTACCGTCTTTATTTGCCCCAAACCCATCTCAGGTTTAATCTTGTAGACTGGCAGATATCCCAGCTTTTCCACCACCAGGTAAGGTATTGCCTTCCATCTGTCAGCAATCTTGTGTTTGCCAGCAACACCCACATTTTGCAGCAGAACTCTGTCCCCTGGCTGGAGCTCCTGCGAACGCACCCTTGCATCATACCAGTGCTTGTTACTATCTGTGTTCTTCTGGACAGCAGCTGTAGCCAAGCGATAGGCATCCAGCAGTTTTTCTCTTAGTCAGGAAACATACTGCAGATGTGTCTCATAGCTTTCTCCATCCTCTGATACCCCAAAGCACAGGTCTATGGGTAATCTTGGCTCTCGTCCAAACATCAAGAGATATGGGGTTACTCCTGTAGCATCGTTCGTCGTGGCATTGTAGGCATGCACCAAAAATGCAACATGCTGGCTCCAGGTTGCTTTCTGCTCTGGACGTAAAGTCCCCAGCATATCCAACAGAGTCCAATTAAATCACTTTGGCTGAGGGTCACCTTGTGGGTGGTAAGGTGTTGTTCTGCACTTCTTAATTCCTGCCATCCTTAGCACCTCCTTCAGGAGGTGACTCTCAAAGTCCCATCCCTGGTTAGAGTGTATCCAAGCCAGGAATCCATACACTGAAAAATATTTCTCCCACAACACTCAAGCAACGGTGGTGGCCCTCTGGTCATGTGTGGGATATGCCTGCGTATACCGTGTAAAATGGTCAGTCACTACTAACTTTCCTCCTGTCCACTTCTAAAGACAAGAAACCAATGCATACCAACTCCAAAGATTTGCTGCTGGTGACAGTCTTCAGACATGCTGCTCTAGTGGGCAGAGTTTTCCTTTGAACACACCAGCACACATCTCGCATTTCTTTCATACATCCTTGGCCATCCGGGGCCAGTAGAACCTAGTACAAATAAGTTCCAGGGTTCTCGCCATTCCCAAATGTCCAAAGTCATCATGCAGGGCCCTCATGGCCAGGGCTCTGTACTCTTTTGGTAGCACTAGTTTTGTTCGTTGATTCTGCAAATGATCTACTGTGATGTGGTGCAGCGCTCCCTGTATCAATTTTAGTTTGCTCCATTCCCTCAATAGTAGTCTACCCCCGGGGGTAAATGGAACAATTGCAACAGGGTTTTGCCTCTCTCTTTTTGCAAGTTGTATGTCACGAATGTCAGTATCTTGCAGTCAGCAGCATTGAGCATGGGCAATGGAGATTGGTCCAGCACAGTATAATTCACTGAGGCAGACGGCACTCTCTTAGGGAGCAGGCCCAGAGTTTCTGCAACACAACCATGAAGACTCTCACGGGCCTCTGACTCTTGATAACTTCCATTGCAAATAGCTCTCACTCCATCCATAGGGATTACAGCAATTTCCGATGGCTGCGGACGCCATGACAGCACATCCGCATCTACATTGCTTCTCCCTGATTGGTACTGAATGCTGAACTCATAGCTAGCCAGGGCGGCCACCCACCTCTGCCCCATAGCATTCAGCTTAGCCCTTGTCAACACGTATGTCAGCAGATCGTTGTCTGTCCACACTTGAAACCTAGCACCATACAAGTAGTCACCAAACTTCTCAGTGATGGCCCGTTTCAAGGCCAAGAACTCCAGCTTGTGGGTGATAGCGAGTTTCACTATCAGACAGCCCTCGGCTGGCAAAGGCCACAGGTTTACGTTTGCCTTCAACTTCCTGGTATAGGACTGCTCCTAAACCCTCCAAACGGGCATCTGTATGTAACATAAATGGCTTGCTTGGGTCAGCAAAGACTGAGACTGGAGAACGAGTTAGGCAGTTAATGATTTCTCGAAAAGCCCTTCATGGTCCAAAGGGCTCTAAGGGGCCATAGTGCCGCTGTTCAGGAGGCCTTGGGGACCTCCCTTTACTCTTGGTCTTAGATTTGTTCTTGCTGGATGGGTATCCCCTGGTAAGATCATTCAGAGGCTTTACGATGGTAGCATAGTTCTTCACAAACCTGCGATAGACACCACTAAATACGAGAAAGGTCTTAAGCTCTTGTAATTACTTGGGCATGGCCATGTAGTGAGTGCTTCTATTTTATCCGTATCAGTACTCACACCTTCTTGGGACATGATGTGACCCACATACTTCACTGATGTTCTGCAGAACTGGCACTTATCAATGGAAAGCTTCAAGTCCATAGGCCTCCAACCTTTCAAGCACTTTAAGAAGTCTTTCTTCATGCTCCTCTAAGGTTCTACCAAATACAATCCAAATGAACCAAGACTTTCAGTAAGTTCATGTCTCCAACAACTTTCTCCATAAGATGTTGACATGTGGCAGGTGGTCCAGAAATCCCTCGAGGCATGTGTTCAAACTGATAAAACCTTAATGGGCAGATGAAGGCTGTCTTCTCCTTGTCTTCTGCTCCCAGAAGGATCTGGTAGTATCCACTTTGAAGATCCAATACTGAGAACCACTGGCTTCCCAGCAAATAGTCTAAGGTATCTTGTACTCAAGGCATGGTGTTCTGGTCAGCCATAGTACGGCTGTTTAGGGTGCGGTAGTCAATACACATCCGGATTTTCCCATTCTTTTTATGGACCACCACAAGGGGTGAGGCGTACGGGCTGCGGGACTCGGTAATGATGCCATTTGCAATCATCTCCTGAAGATGATGTCACACATCTTCCCATCTCTGAAAGAGCAATCTTCCTAGATCTCCCCCTGAAGGGTCGAGAGTTGTGTAGTCTGATGTTGTGCTCTACCCCTTTTGCACATCCCACTCATGCAGTGAGAATACCCTGGATCTTTCCTCAGGCGATCCTTTCACTCCTCAGACAATGGCAAAGCTCCAAAGTCAAACTTTGCAGGATCTATTGCTGGAATTTGAGTTTCACACTGGGGTCTTACGTGACTGAGTAAATCAATGCAGAGTCACCGAAGTTCTCAAATAAAACTTACCAAAGGAGATGAGAGAGCCCAGAGCAATTAGATTGTCTTGTTACTGCATCTGCTGGGATCAATGGTTATCTGTAGCTGGATCTCGACTAACATCAATAGTCTCATGCCGCGCTGCTGGAGCTGTCTCACCATCTATAACCCTCTGACCACAATGTACAGCTCCAAATGTGCTGAGCAGCTCTGCAGAAGGACTTCCGAAAAACTCAGGGACCACTTACTGCACCTCACATGCTCCAGAAGGGACCACCTCAGACAAGAAATCACCCCATGTGCCCACAAACTGGAAGAAAAAAAAATCAGGAAACTGACTATGGAAATCATGCAAAAAAACAAAAACAACTGTAAGCAGGGTCTGAATGAACGCTTCCCTGATAGCTAGCTAGGATGGGAAGAGACTAGGGGTGTGCTTATGTAAATACAGTTTGTGCCTGCTCTGTTTACATATTCATCAGATACAGCTGTGTCAAAGGATCCACTTTGGCTGGTGTTGGGTACAAATGACCTTAGCGCTCAATGCAGGGGTAGTGAAATGCTGTTATCAACGTTGTGATTATTGTGGGAAGGCAGGGAAGCAGGACTGTGCTTAACCTGTTCCAAATGAGGGGGGTCACTCTCAGTTGAAAGAACCTCATTAAGCAGGGACTTGAATGTCAGAGCCCTGTGAAAGTAAGAGGGGGCATACTCTCAAGGGTCCTCCCTAGGCTGTTTTAACCTGTTCTCTCTCTCCTCTTCCTCCTCCTCGCTCGCCCCCCCCCCCCCACTGTTCAATGAATAGAGCTAAATAGGCTTCATTAGGAGCCTCTTTTGTTATTTTAATTGCTCAATCAGAGCTGAAATCACTTGTGGTGGGTCTATTTCTGTCCAGAGCTGACAATCACTAAGAGCTGAAATCACTTGAGAGGGGGCAGTGTTTCTGCCCAGCCTGCAAAGAGCTGAAAATTACTAAGAGGCTGATGTGCGGAGATCACAGCAGAAGGTGGCAGCAGAAGGTGACTGGCAGTCAGCTGGTGAACAAGTGGCTCATGCCGTGGAGAGGCGCCATGAGTGGGCAGCAGGGCGGCTGGTGGAGAGGCGTGGTGAGCATGTGGCCAGCAGGGTGGCTGGTGGAGAGGGGTAGCAAGCGAGCGCACAAGCAGCGGAGCGAGTAAGGTGCCTCTTTACCCCACCCAGGGGGGAGGTGAACTCTGCAGATGCCCCTCTGAACTCTGGGTCTGCACTGACCCAGGACAGCACCTGTGAGTGGGGTGCAGAGAAGGGACGGGCATGTGAAAGGGACTTTTGGATTGCTGGACTTAAGAACCTGGACACTGAAAAGAACACTGCCCAACCTACTTGGGGGGTGGGTCTTTTACTCATGGTTTATGTTTATGAATCCTGTTTGCGGTGTTTTCCCAAATTAACACCCAGTTACTTCCCTCTTTTTATTAAAAGTTTTTCTACACTCGGACTCTGTGCTTGCGAGGGGGAAGTATTGCCGCTCAGAGGCACCCAGAGCAGTGTGTAAATTTCCCAGGGTACTGGGTGGGGGCTCAAGTTGCTTCTGTGTTGTATCAGTGGAAAGGAACCCCTAGATAGTGAACCGGGCTCTGGTTGCTGCTGGCTCCACCTGGCAGAAGGGTTACACAACTATCAAAAATCATGTCAGCCATCCGACAGAAAAACAAACAGTGGAACCGGGAGCAACGGAAGCTTCCTAAAAGTGGGGGGGTGACCAGTGCCCAAACCGTGGCCCCGCCCCCAGTGCCGCCCCTTCCCATGAGGCCCCACCCCTGCACCGTCCTCACACTGCCCCTTCCCCTAAGATCCTGCTTCCTCAACACCTCTTCCCCCTAAGGCTCTGATCCCCACTCACTCCTCGCTCACCCTTACGGCCGGTAAAAGGTGATAGGGTCATGGCTCCGTGGCCCCCCCATTCCAGAACCCCGGAGTAGAACAGACTACAGCACCACCCCCAGGATCTGCAGCCGTGCAAGCTCAAAAGCTTGTCTCTCTCACCAACAGCAATTGGTCCAATAAAAGATGTGACCTCACCCACCTTGTCTCATGAATAGCCTCAGGATTTTAAACACTGCAGAACTGCTCCAGGCTCCTGACTAGCATATCGCCAGTACAGTGACTAGGAGGGGTGAAATTGTGACTGTACCTTCGGCTGTTTCAGAGCAACACTGTCCCATGAGACATCATCAGGTACATTTAATCTAGTCTCATTATCAAGGGAAGAAAAGTCCTGTCACTTAGCTCAGCAGCTAATCAGGATAATGTATTGTGGTCTGCAGGTATCTTAATAGGATTGCTTAAACTGTGGTTAGCTTTAAATCAGCTCCTCAAAGAATCTGATTACTGCAGACCTCTGTGGGTTTGACAGAGGGGAGAAAGCCAGCTTGGGCCCCCATTACCATTCCAGAAGTGCTGCCACACGAGACGACCTTGTTAAAATTTGATGGCTTTTGAACGCATGCAGGATGTGAGTCGGTATAATACCATCCACACTCTCAATTATACCTGTGCCAGGTCAGAACACGGGGTGGGGAGGGGGGAAAGCAAGCTGGAGAGTGACAACCGTGCGGTGCAATTTCTCGGTGCTCCCTTTCCTCCTTAGAACTGTGTCAGCACCATAATAAAGGGTAAGACTACGCAGGACTGCTGGAGAGAGACGCATCATTAGCTCCTGTCCCCAATCATAGGTCAGAGTTACTAAAGGTTTCCTGCCTTCGGCCATGGCAGTGTCTCCAATTAGAAGCAGGACCCAGTAGAGCCCTACAATTTACCCATGTTTCACACTGCCCTGATGATTTCACTGATGTGTCCGAGGTCCCTTTTCATTCATGCCAGCTGGGGCTACCCAGGGTGGTTAGAGTGCTTCACCCAGGGTCGGCTCTAGGATTTTTTCCGCCCCAAGCAGAAATAATTTTGGCCAACCCCCCCACCCCCGTTTTTTTCTTACCCCACCCCCGGCCCTGCCTCAGCTCCGCCCCTTCCCCAAATCCCCAGCCCTGCCTTCTCCCCCCAGGCTCTCAAGCCTGGGAGGGAGGGGGAGCAGCGGCGCGCGAATCAGCTGTTTCGCGCGCCGCTCGGGATCTCCCCCTCCCTCCCAGGTTTGAGAGCCTGGGAGGGAGGGCAAGCAGCGGTGCGCGAATCAGCTGTTTCACGCGCCGTGGCACGCGAGCGGCAGCAGGGGAGGTGAGCTAGGGCGGCCGGGGCACATTTTTAGGGGCGGCATTCTGGTACCGGCCGTGCCGCCCCTAAAAATGTGCCGCCCCAAGCACCAGCTTGTTTTGCTGGTGCCTAGAGCCGGCCCTGGCTCCACCAATACTGCTTCAATAGTAATCTCTGACTCCAGCAACACAAATATTGTTCTAAGAGTGGTTCAGCGGAGGATGAAATTAAATTAAAACCTGCAAAGTTGAGCAAGAAAGTAAGGTGGCGCTACCTGCTGAACTAACTGACATTAAGTTTACTTGCTAGAATCCTTTCTGTTCCTAACATATAGGAAATATGGGCCTGATTCTCCATTGCTTGGTACCTTATGGCATCCGCACAAAGTGGGCATAAAATGCTCCCCCAAATGACACTGGTGGTATTTTGCACCCATTGTCCCTGAGGGTACACAGGGCTGGAGTCTCCTCTGCCTGGCACCTTATCTATCATAAGTATTTTGATGGTATTAGGACAGAGTGGATTCTATCAGCACAGAGCAACTCCTCATGCAGCAGGATGCAATTCACAGTACCAAATTCACAAGCATGTGGCCAGACCCACACACTGTCCATCCCTAATCCACACAGCTCAACGAGGCACTGCTACAAACCAGTCACCTGAATGTCCACTCTAGGGACATGTTGGAATTGACCTAGGGAAAAGACAGCCAGCTCCAGAATTTAAAAGAACTCTAGCGACCAAGCCAACAGCCAAGGTGTAACGTAAGGACCTGCAGTTGAACAGCTACATCCATCCAGTCTCTCTGCAGTTGCTTGTCGCTCTCCAGAGTCTGGATGACTTGCTGGGAATTGGACAGCTGATTGCCAGCATTGTTCATGCGTCCATCCAAGCCGAGTCTAGCAAACTAAGCCAGTCACTTTGCTTCCCGCTGAGTCCCCTTCACAGCCGCAATTACGATGAAACTTTCCCCTGTGCCCTGAACACGGGGCTGAAATCCACTGACACCTCCATTTGTCAGATGTCATTTTTAAAACACGGCCCATTAACGAACATGCCCAACAGCGGAATTATGAAGTCCTAAAACTCACATTGTAACAAACTGCAACATTCTGCCTTCTCAGTGTGCGCTCATCAGATCTGCACAAAACAAACGAGGGTGAGAATCAAAGAAAAAACCAAGAGGCTGAAAACTCTGATTTCTCATCCCATGTTTTTCAGTTCCTTTGTCTTTCCCCTGCTGTCTTTCCTTCCCTGTCCCCACTTCTCTTCACCTCCTTCAGTGTCTTTTCTTCCCCCTTTTATTGGTTCTCTCCATGCCCTCTGCCTCTCAAAGCAGCATTCCTCTTTCTTTGCACAGCCTTGTCCATACTTGTCTCTGTCCCCACCCGTTATTTCTCTGTCTCTTTGGAAGACTTGGTCTAGATTTAAGTTAGGATGACATGGGTGTGGAAAATCCCCTCTCCCGAGCACCATAGCTATGCTAGCTTAACCCCCGGTGTAGACACAGCTAGGTCGATGGAAAAATTCTTCCATGGACCAACAGGTGAAACATCTTCTCTGGGGAGCATTGATTAAGCGAAAGCTAAAATACACAAGCCCCAGAAAGAAAAGCTTTGATGCTTGATAAGGGATTTTCCTACTATTCTTAGTTTCTCAAACTGAAGACTGCTATTTACTTAGGGATGAGACTTCCATCTCTGGAGCTCTAGCCAAAGGCAACCCCTGCCAGCTGACAGACAAGAGTAACTGTCCTGTGCAGCGTGCCCTATTATCTCCTATGTTAAGAACCAGCGGAGAGGAAAACTAAAATGTAGGTTTAGGAACAGCTTGTTGGTGACCCAAAAACCAGAAAGTTCCACTGGTCAAACTTCTCGATACCTCAAGAAGCTTATATACATCTGAGTCATATGCCATAAGTTTCTTGAGGTATATATTATATATTCAGCCCAGCTTAGAAACGGTACATTTGTTTGCCGTATGACTCAGATATATCTCTCTATACGTGAATAATCTGTCTCATTCCAATGTTATGCCTCATATCCTATAATGAACCTTGAAAGAATATTAGGCATAATCAAAGAACGTATGAATTGGGACCACTGGATTTAAAAGACTTTAAGGGATTCTGTTTGTTTTGTAAAATGAGTGTTGCACTCCAGAAGCAAGAGGCATTACATGGTACAAAAAGGAATGCTGCAAGCTATAAGTACCTCGTCAGTGTAAAACTTTAGAATACGAAGAGGAATTGCTGAAAAAGGGGGAACCCAATTGGTAGGGGAAACCCGATTAACGCCATCTTTGGATATCAACAGAAGCAGTAGAGAAGCTGAGAAAGCTGAAAGCTAAGAGCCAGTTGGCAACTAACCAATAGAAATCAGGTGGTGGCCCTCTCCAAGGAGCCCTGAAATCAGGGTATATAAAACACATCATTGTGTGGGACCCCAGAGCTTTTCCAGAAGCTTGCTGAGCCCGGGGGATCAGGAGTGGGATCCCTTGCCCAGGATCACAGGACCAAGCATTGACTGAAACCACAAAGATGATGTAGAATCAATCCCCAGCATGACCAATGCCCAGACCAGCCGCGTGGAAAGGGCTCTCCCTTATTCCAGGACGAACAGAATAAGCAGCATCTGAGAGATTTCATTTCAGAGATTGTGCTTACCCTTCCATTCTTTAACATAAACAACTGACGGTGATCTTGTTGAGCCTACTGTCCCTAGTGAGACACATTTTAGATTTTAACTGATGCTATCTGCATGCCCTCCTTCCTTTCTAGTCCAAGCAAACTGGCCTACGAGATTTAAAACATTAACTTTAAGCACTTGCTTTTGATATTCTAAACTTGTCCCTTTTTGCATCAATCCATTCTTATAGCAGGGACCACGCTCTTAAAAGTGCCTTAAAGACAAGTGTGTCATACTCCTTGGAGAAATACTAGAAGGGTGATAAATGGGCTCGGTACTAAAGAACTAACAATTGAGAATCATAAGTAAATGTAATAAGAAATCTTGGTGATTTGCATTGTTCCTTGGGTAACTCCTGAGCCTCAACCATAGCCGGTGGCATTTGCTTGTAAGACTATTTGTGTTCAGTACTGTACATGTCTTGAACATCAGTTCTGTCTACACTTGATCAGTGAACAGTTGATTGTCTACTGATGCGATTCTGTGTGAATTAATAGAGTGCTGATTGGTTAGGAGTAACCAAGTCTCACGAGCTCAGCAGGACTGTTCAAGGTAACAGCTGACCTGAAGAGAACGTAGTGTTAAATTAGTAAGCTAACGCTCCTTGGACTCAACAGAAAGGGTAGATTCCATTCTCACACTGGCTGCAACACTTATCCAGTTGGCAAATCTAGTTGGTTACATTTCACATTTTTTTTTAAATTCTACCTGGCACATTAGCAACTTCATAAAACCGACCCCCTTTCACGCTTACGTCTGTCTGTCGGCCTTGCCCTGCTCCTCCAGTCGGGATTTTCTTCTCTCCCCAATGCTCTCCCATCCTTGTGTCCCTGGTCTCCTCTCCTCTGTCGCTCCCTGCCCAAGTGAGTGTTTCCCACCAGAGCTGCATCCTTTCAGTAGCAGCCCCGAGTTGCTCTGCTGCTCACTCCAGCCCCTGGGTCTGATCCTGCAAGCGCTTTAATGTGTACTTAGCTTTACATGCATGAGTGCTCCCGTTGGCTTCATCAGAGTCCTCAGGTCGGAAGTTAATCAGGGCCACACCCTTGGCACACCCCACCTGGGGGTCCCATTGGCCCCACCCCCCGTGCCATGGTCACGGCCCTGTTCTGTCTGCCAGGTTGGTGGGTGGCTTGCCCAGACCTCCATTCCAGTATCAGACAGGTGGGGATCTGACCTGTAGATGGAAGCCCCAGCCCTTACTTACCTCTCTGTGTGGCGTTGCCCTTTTTGACACCACTGCAGCAGATGGCAGCCGGGCGGGCCCACACCCAAAGTCCCCTGTGGAGGTGGTGTTGGTAGGGCCCCCAGTGTGGCAGCTGTCTAGGTTAACAACTCATTGGAACACATGGGGCAGTTTGCCCTTCTTGTTCAGGCTGTCTGCAGACTCAGGAAGACGTCGCTGCATCACTTACGCTCGCATCACATTCTCAAGGTTTCCTTTGCAGATTCGGAAGTCATCGTACGACTCCAGGAGCTGGGGCCCTCAACATGGGCCTGCAGTGCCTGTACCTTAATGCAGCCCCACCGTGCATAAGCGTTCGCAGGATCCAGGCCTTCGTGAGCTTCACAGGGACATTGCCAGCAACACCCTGCTTTGCTATACTGGTTGTCAGAAAGTCCCATTTTCACGGTGACTTTGCTGATGAGGGTTTTTGGAGGGCCTCTATCCATCCTTACTTTTCATGTGCCTGGACCATCTCATGAGGACATCTGCATTCGAGGACTGAAGCAGAATGGCACAGAATTATATGATCCACAAAAGCTGTGGAAAAGGGAAATTGAGAAAAGATGCTGGTGAAAAGAAGAAAAGGCCTTTTAACTTTCACGATTACAGAATCTGCATGTTGTAAACACTCCGTAAAGTCATCTCCTTATAACTGACACTGGTACTGGCATCATTGCTTCGTAGTTCACAGTATGACATGCTTAAGTACTAAAGACCCAATTCTTCCCTTCACTTCCATCGGGGTAAAACAGGAGCAACTCACGTGAGTTGCACCAGAGGAAAATTGGTGTAAATAAAAGACAACTGATCTGCTTGATTCCTACTGCAGCTCTTTGCTCTTTTCAGGGGTAACTTTTAGCTAGTTATCATCACGCACATAATGAAGAACTTTCAATTAATAGAAGATAATAAAATTATAAGATTCAGCAACAGCAGCAGGAATATTTGACACCAAATAAAAAAATTCCTCTCTTGACACTCTTACACATTGATAACATTTGATAAAGTCATTAGCTTTACAGGCATACTCTGGCAAATGAGCCGTATAATAGCATAGTTTAAGTGTTATCCTTAAGTGGTAAACCTTCCAATTACGCTTGAAGAGAAATTACTAAATGCTGCTGATTATAGAATCCACAGTTTGGATTTGTTTGAAGTGAGAATACTCGTTTTACTTAAAATAAAAACCCAACATTGGAAAAAAACCAAGTAAAGAAACAACATACTATGAGACCCAACATTTTTATATTAAAGACTATAACTGTCTGCCTATGTAACAAATATCCCATGGCTGTGTATGTATTATAAACACATCTCATAAATACACATCCAGAGAAAGAGAGAAAAAATACAAGATAGAGTGGTATAAAAAAAGTAGCCCTCACCCTACTTCTCACCCCAACCCTCCCACTAAAAAGGAAGATCGGGGAGTAATTGCAACAGGTTCCCAGAAGAGGAAGTAATGTCTTGTGGTTAAGGCACTAGAATAGGACTCAGGAGATCTGAGTTTAAATTGCCAGTTCTACCACTAATTTCCTGTATGAGCTGCAGCAAGCCAATTTCCCTGCGCCTCAATCCCGTGTCTAAAACGTGGGTAATACTACTTCTGTTTCTCCCCTCCTGTGTCTGTTTAGGCCCTGATCCTGGGAAGGTTTATGCACGTGTTTGACTGTAAGCACATGAGGTAGTCCCAGTGACATCAGCGGAAATACTCAGACATTTAAAGTTGAGCATTTGAGTCTTTGCAGGGATGGTCTCTCGCTATGTGTATCCCTAGTGCCTAACAGAATGGGGACCTGGGCTCATCTGGCGACGATCGACCCTTGTACAGTACAAATGATAAACATTCCCACGCTGGAGTTCTATAAACAATTCCGAGACACAGACCTTTACACGGACAATTTCTCGGTGATCAACAGCCAGATAATGGGAACGCTCAGATAACCACGCAATCTCTTGGAACCTAGCCATCACATAGCTGTCACTCACAACTCTACTTTTAACGGTCATTTCCTCCCCAAGGGACCATCAAGAGGCTGGCGAAGAGACAGGAGATCTTCATACCCAACAAGGTTGGAAGTACCTGTTGCCACCTTTATTCCTCCTTTATCCTCCTGCAACACAAGGTACCATAGCTCCTTCAGCCACAAAGCCACATCAAAGCAAGCCTTTTAATGGAATGTTGGTTGCAGTATGGAGTAAAGCTATCACTTCCATCATACACACATGTGCACATGCATACACGGATATGTATACACACCTGAACACACAAACCTTGGTTTTATGAAATCAGAGTGAAATACATTCGCCTGCTCCTTAGACTGGGGGTGGGGAAACACCAGGCATTTTGGATTTGGAGTTCTATACCTTTGGGGTTTACCTACAAGACCCCCTGTTTTGCTCTTTGTAACATGCAAACATTTCTGCGCCATGACTCATTGCATGTTCCAGCAGGGGTTTGGTCTCCATTAGGAATAGCAATGGAAAGGAAAAGAGACATAGCCATAGGGGGGAGACCAGTAAACGGATGCCCCAACACCACCACCCAGCAGTAAGCTGATTGCTCGGTGACAGCACAGGGAGAAAAGAGAGCAGAGGAGTACAACGGCACTGGGCAGCGCCATCTCAGGACAAGGTTCAAGAGCATCAGCTGCAGCTGTCTATGCTTCACGTGGAAAACAAATCCCAATTGTGGCATCAGAACAGGACCCCATGGAAAGAGCTAAGTCACAAGCAGGAAGGAATATGAAGTAAGAACAGATGAACTCCTAAGAAACAAAACTTGATTTATTGCACCTGTCCTCTGTTCTTTATTAATAACCCATGAAGGAACAGAATTAAAGATATATTTTATGGAAGCAGAATGCCTTTCAAAGAAAGGGTTTTATATAGATACACCCTGCAAATCGCTGATACTCCCATAACTGATGCAACAACGGTGCTACGGGAACCCACTGGGAGCGATAATCTCTTCTTCCCTGCATTTATTAAATATACCTTCAGCAATTTCCTCTGAATCTACTCTTAATAATTCAACATCTCTCTCTATTTTGGGGAACTGTTTCCCAATATAATAACGAGTCCAGCCTCCGATACAGAAACACTCCTGGAAAGGAACCACACGTATCACTATCTAGCCTTCCATATGGTATGCCAGAAACTTCAGAGAGATTGTTCTCTGCAACACTTGTGCCATTTGGATTATTCGGTTTAGTGTTGCACAACAAGTGATCTTCCTCAATGTTTGTCCCTCTATCTAGAGCGCAGTAAAATTTGTTTCTCTTTTAATGACCAAGCCAGGACTGGAAAGCAAACATGGACCTGGTGAGTTTTTGACAGGTTAATCTGTGCTGCCTTTAAGGCACACGGAGCAGCAGATTCGCCTGGTTTGTGCACAGTGTACAGTCGCAGCCCTGGCAGGGCTAGTTTTTACCATCGGAGACGCAGGGCATCCCCACAGCTAACACATATAAGGGGGCACCATAGCAGACAATAGACATTTGATGGCTGGAGGATGGACCAGACCTCGTCCTCCTGTTCTCTATATTCGCTGGTGGAGAAAACACCTGAAACGTGATTCATCTCTGTCCCGGATGGTAAGCCTGCTCTCCTCTCTTTAATACCCTTCAGCCTGGGGACCCAGCCTGCAAATTCTTCTATGCTGGTTATGGGGAGGAATGGCACTTTTTTGTGTGGCCTATGCCACCAATGCACAGCCATCCCAGGTATGGCAGTCTCCAGAGCCCCTGCTTCCTTCATGCTTGTGCTCCCTGAGAAGGGAAATCTGCAAAGTAGCCCAGATGTCTCCCGGTAGGAGAAGAGTCCCCTTGGTCTGAAAGAAAAGCTGCACCCTCAGGAAGAGGCAGCGGACGCTGAAGACCACATTGTTCCTTTCAGACTGCCAGGGGCATGCAAGGAGCAAGGGGAAGGAGCAGGACCCTGGCACTATCAGGCCTGACGTTTCCAGCCTGCTTTTCTGAATACAGAGGATGGCCTTGCGCGTTGAGAGTGCTATAGATATATGTAAATGGTTAAGAGATAAGGTGCCAGTAGATGGTGCTCAAGAACACACCACATGGTTCTCTCACTTTGAAGGACCCTAGAAAAATTGTTTTTCTTGCATGCTACACATAGCTTCTTGGGTGCAGCTCTTTACATGGAGCCGTTACCAGTGGAAGAGAGACTCACGTGGAAGAGGGGTTGTGGGGCCAGACTTGGATGTGGTCGAGACTAGCAATGCTCTGCAGATCAGAGGGAGGAAGAGCAAAGGCGGAGTCTTAGGGCAGTGAAGGGATCACATGTTGGCCACATGGACGCGCACCAGGCCTCTCTCAGGCTTCTTGCGGCTTATCCATGAAGATATACAGGATCGTTTTGCAGCCTCTCTGAGGCCTCAGATTTGCAGAGTATGAGAGCTTCGTTACAAGAGAGGATCTGCAATGCATACTGCATGCTGTGGGAGCCAGAATACAGATCGCCTGAGTGCAGGCTCCAGACTAGCCTTGTAATACACAGTTTTGCATTAAGGGTGTATTCAATTTTTAATCCTCACATTTCCTGTTCCCCTTCCAATAGATTTATGTAGTATAAGTTATAGCATCTCATTAGCAACTTTACAAAAAAGTCAAAAATAATGGAGCAATCTAATTAACTGACAAAGATTCATCTCACGCTGATATGGGACAATACTTCTATGGGTTGTAGCTCATTAGGCTGCTGCCTCACCTGAGAGATAGCAGGGGTCTATGGTAGTGCACTAAACGGCTAGTGATAAGAAACTGCAACTCCACCGCTGAATCCCTCACTTATGGAATCTCACAAGGCTCAATTCACTCTCTGGTCCTCTTCAACATCTACCTGCAATGATGAGGTGAACTGGTCAGGCAACATGGACTCAAGGGCCAGCAATATGCAGATCACGCATAGCTCTACCTATCCTGCATCACATATGAGAACACCACTACCGCCAAGATGTCCCAGGGGCCTGGATGAGATTAGCTCATGGATGTAGAACAGGGAGCTGAACCCAAGCAAGGCAGAGGTGAGGCTGGTGGGCTGAGGAAAGCATTTTGAAGAGATTACAGTCATGGTGCAGTCTCCCTTGATTGAAGGTTCACACCCACAATTAGTCAATTCCGTCTATAGTTTAGAAGTCCTCTTGGGTTTGTCGCTCACACTAAGCTCTCACATAGCAACATCCATGCATAACACATTCTACCATCTCCAGTTGGGTAGGAGACTCCATCACAGTCTGGCAGATGATGACCTGGCCTGACTTATTCATGCCTTTATCTCCTCTCGGATGAACTACAGCAATGCAATATACCCAGGCATGAAGCCTCCACCACGCAGGAAACTCCTGCTAGAAAAGTATGCTGCAGCACCTCTCCTCAGCAACACAGGTCACTGGAAACATTAAACCCACCCTCTGCTCTGTACACTGGTTTCCCATAGGTCATGGCCCTTATCTTCAAATAATATATGGAGATATACCTATCTCATAGAGCTAGAAGGGACCCTGAAAGGTCATTGAGTCCAGCCCCCTGCCTTCCCCAAGTACTGATTTTGCCCCAGACCCTTAAGTGGCCCCATCAAGGATTGAACTCACAACCCTAGGTTTAGCAGGCCAATGCTCAAACCCCTGAGCTATCCCTGCTCCCCTTTGGGCCCAAGTGTCTAAAGAGCCTAAAGCTCTGGGATGAAGACCATGATCGACAATATCTCACCCCTGCCACGATGGAATGCTCTACAGTAAAGGTAAAACTCATCTGTGCAGGAGACTGAGCTTTCTTGGGTGGAACGAACTCGACTAGGAACTAAGAACCATCACAAACCTCACCGCTTTCCATTCTAACTCCAAGGTGTCATTCTTTGACGCTGCCTTTTCTATCATAAACACAGAGCAATGGGTGTATTTTTGAAATAAGTAAATAAACCCTACCAAAACAAGACACTCCACTGTTCACAAGGCTGAGAGAACAAACAATACATGACAGAAGTTAGTCACAATGTTTAATACACTTCTGAATGGCACTCAGATACTATGGTGATATGCACAGGGTAAGCACCTATACAGAACATAATCAAATAAAATAGAATAGCTTCTTAAGATCAATAAGTTGGAGGCCTTGGGAATTTCTATGATACTTGAGTGAAGGAATGAATATATATTAAAAGACTTCTGTTGCCCTGAAGAGAGGAACACAAGCATTTTTCTGTGTTGATAATTTAGACTCTGTTTAATCAGAGACCCAGCTGATCCCAATGATAGTGAATAGACTGTTGGTTAAATGGGACTGTTTTTATATAAATCTCACTAAAAGGTCAGGGATTGCCTTTGGGTGGTACCAAGTGGCGAAAGATTGTTCTCCTGAGTTTAGAAAGATGTAAACCTGAACGCTCAATCTTTCACTCAGAAATTGCCCCATAAAAAGTTTAAAACAGGAAGAAACAAAGAGCAAATAAGGAGGAAATGGAATGAGGATCATTTTACTTAGTATCACTGTACTGTGGTAGCACCTGGAATCCAAATCAGAGATCGGGGCCCCATTGTGCTAGCTGTTGTACAAACATAACAAAGATGACTCTGGCCCTGAAGTGCCTACAAGTACGTATGAGACAACAGATGGATACAACAAGTAGACACAGGGAACGCAAGGAAACAATGAGAGCTTATGCTCTCTGGAGGATGAATGGCAGTCACAGGACATCAGCTGCCTAACAATATAGTATTTTATTTCAAGCCTTTCTAGACTGTAGCTTTTGTTTTTGTCTTACAATCAGGATACTCTTTTATTCAGTAGCAGCCGTGGTATTTACTAGGGCTGTCAAGTGATTAAAAAAAATTAATCGCGCAATTAAAAAAATTAATTTAGATTAATCGCTCGATTAATTGCACTGTTAAACAATAATAGAATACCATTTATTTAAATATTTTTGGATGTTTTCTACATTTTCAAATATATTGATTTCAATTACAACACAGAATACAAAGTGTACAGTGCTCACTTTATTTTTATTTTTGATTACAAGTATTTGCACTGTAAGAAAACAGAAGAAATAGTATTTTTCAAGTCACCTAATACAAGTACTGTAGTGCAATCTCTATCATGAAAGGGATCGGTTCTGGGTCCGGTTCTGTTCAATATCTTCATCAGTGATTTAGATAATGGCATAGAGAGTACACTTATAAAGTTTGCGGATGGAGGACAGGATTAAAATTCAAAATGATCTGGACAAACTGAAGAAATAGTCTGAAGTAAATAGGATGAAATTCAATAAGAACAAATGCAAAGTACTCCACTTAGGACAGAACAATCAGTTGCACACAAACAAAATGGGAAATGACTGCCTAGGAAGGAGTACTGCGGAAAGGGAACTGGGGGTCATAGTGGATCACAAGCTAAATATGAGTCAACAGTGTAACACTGTTGCAAAAAAGGCAAGCATCATTCTGGGATGTATTAACAGGAATGTTGTAAGCAAGACATGAGAAGTAATTCTTCTGCTCTACTCGGCACTGATTAGGCCTCAACTGGAGTATTGTGTCCAGTTCTGGGCGCCATATTTCAGGAAAGATGTGGACAAAATGGAGAAAGTTCAGAGAAGAGCAACAAAAATGATTAAAGGTCTAGAAAACATGACCTATGAGAGAAGATTGAAAAAATTGGGTTTGTTTAGTCTGGAGAAGAGAAGACTGAGAGGGGACATAACAGTTTTCAAGTACATAAAATGTTGTTACAAGGAAGAGGGAGAAAAATTGTTCTTCTTAACCTCTGAGGATAGGACCAGAAGCAATGGGCTTAAATTGAAGCAAGGGCGGTTTAGGTTGGACATTAGGAAAAACTTCCTAACTGTCAGAGTGGTTAAGCACTGGAATAAATTGCCCAGGGAGGTTGTAGAATCTCCATCATTGGGGATTTTTAAGAGCAGGTTGGACAAACACCTGTCAGGGATGGTCTAGATAATTCTTAGTCCTGCCTTGAGTGCAGGGGATGGACTAGATGACCTCTTGAGGTCCCTTCCAGTTCTATGATTCTATGAAAGTTGAATTTACAAATGTAGAATTATGTACAAAAAAACCTCTGCATTCAAAAATAAAACAATGTAAAATTTTAGCGCCTGCAAGTCCACTCAGTCCTACTTCTTGTTCAACCAATCACTCAGACAAACAAGTTTGTTTACATTTGCAGGAGATAATGCTGCCCAAATCTTGTTTACAATGTCACCTGAAAGTGAGAACATATGAATGTTTAGCATATCTGGCATATAAATACCTTGCAATGCTGACTACAAAAGTGCCATGCAAATGTTGTTCTCATTTTCAGGTGACATTGTAAATAAGAAGTGGGCAGCATTATCTCCTGTAAATGTAAGCAAACTTGTTTGTGTTAGCAATTGGCTGAACAAGAATTAGGACTGAGTGGACTTGTAGGCTATAAAGTTTTACATTGTTTTTGTTATATAACTGCACTCAAAAACAAAACAATCTAAATTTGTAAGTTGCACTTTCAGGACAAAGAGATTGCACTACAGTACTTGTATGAGGTGAATTGAAAAATACTATTCTTTTATTATTTTTACAGTGCAAATTTTTGTAATCAAAAATAATATACACTTTGTATTCCGTGTTGTAACTGAAATCAATATATATGAAAATGTAGAAAAACATCCAAAATATTTAATAAATTTCAGTTGGTATTCTATTGTTTAACAGTGCAATTAAAACTGTGATTAATCACGATTAATTTTTTTAATTGTGATTAATTTTTTTTTTGAGTTAACTGCAATTGATCGACAACCCTAGTATTTACTAAGCAGATTCTACCACAAAGCTGTTCAGATGTAAGTGTCTGCAGGATTGGCACCTCAGCAGTAAGGAGCACTCATGCAATCCACATCCTCTTCCAGTGACAGCTCTTAGGGCAAGTTCTTTTTCCTTTCTTTCTTTTTTCCTTTATGCCACATTTCCTGGAGAAGGTCGCAGCAGCAGCATGGGGAATACGGAGGACCAGACCTCTTTTTCCTCCGCAACAGGTTCCAACAACTCCTGGGGGATTCCCCAGAATTCCCAAGCTGGCCAGGAGATATAATCTCTCCAGTGTGTCCTGGGTCAGCCTCAGGGCCTCCGCCCAGTGGGATGTGCCTGGTAGAGTTTCAAAGGAAGCCTTGCAGGGGGCATCTTTATCAGGTGCCCGAACCACCTCAACTGGCTCCTCTCAATCCAGAGGAGTAGCGGCTCTACTCCGAGGCCCTCCCGAAGAGCCGAGCTCCTCACCCTATCTTGAAGAGTAAACCCAGTCATCCTGCAGCGAAACCTCATTTCCGCCACTTGTACCCGCGATCACGTCCTTTTGGTCATTACCCAAAGTTCATGGCCATAGGTGAGGATGGGGATGTACAGCGACCTGTAAACCAAGAGCTTTGTCTGAGAACTCAGCTCCTGCTTCATCACCATGGATTGGTACAGTGCCCGCATCACTGCCGCCCCCATACCAAACTGCTGGTCAATCTCACGCTCCCACTTGCCATCATTCGTGAACAAGACCCCTAGATATTTGAACTCTTCCACTAAGGGCAGCTGTTCCTCCCTCACCTGGAGAGAACAGTCCCCTTCCTTCTGGGAGAGGACCATGACCCCCAATCTGGAGGTGCTGATTCTCATCCCAGCCGCTTCACACTCAGCTGCAAAACATGTGAGTGAGCGTCAGAGATCGCAGTCTGAAGAAGCAAGAAGGACAATGTCATCTGCAAACAGCAGAAATGCCACCTCTGAGTCCCTGTACCAGATGCACTCCACAGCTTGGCCGTGGCTTGATATCCTGTCCATAGAAATCACGAACAGGAGTGGGGACAAGACACACCCTTGGCAGAGTGCAATACCCAGCTTGAACAAACTCGACTTAATGCCAAGAATACAAACACAACTCTCACTCACAACTCTCAGCTTAGGCAAGCTATGGGATGTAAATAGACTTGACTGTGAACATAAAATTTGCTTTCTGCAAACATTCTAAGATATTTGCTCAAAATGCTCTGTTTCAGCAAACAATCCTGCCCACCAACTCATTTGCTCATATTCACCAGAAATAAACACAAAAGGTGCATGAACGCAGCCAACGTGAAATCATTTCAAACCTGGAATGGCTACCCAGAGAACCTTTTTCACTAGCATTTCATCTATCTTTATAAACACCTTTCTAGCATGCCAAGTCTGTAGCTCAAAAAAGCAATGGCAAAAAAGGAGAAATGTAATCAGTATAAAGGATAGCAATTAAGTATGTAAATAGAGTATATGCTGTTCAGTAATTTCATAAGGAAGTGGGGAGAACTCAGAGTCAACTCACTGATTAAACGATTGCTTCCTGACTAGTTTGAAAAGACTGCCTGAGAGTTACGAATCTGGCAGCTTCTGCTGGTCAGCCAGCAAGCTTTGTATTCGTGCCTTCCAGCTGGCCTATGGGGAAAAGGCCACTGCATACTATCAGCGTCATTGCAGCGTGTTACCGGGCGTGAGGAAACTCAAATAGAAAAAAGGAGAGCAACAATTTCTTTAGTCACGTAACAAAAACTGCCTCCCGCTATGGAAGAAAGCAACAACAATGAAACAAAGATACATATTTCCTTATGGCACAGGAATGTGTAAGGATTTCCCAGCCACTATGTAAAAGTCATGGAAATCTTGGATATGCTATCAAAGAACGACTGTATTTCTCCACATTTTCTCAGGTCAAACTCTGATAATGTGGGTTGTGAGTTTTTTCTTTTTACCATTCTCTACAGGACAGTAATGGGGGAAGGTGGTGGGCAAAGAGATGAGTTTTGTATCTCACTGTGAAGGTGGCGAGAACTGTGGTGAGTCTGGTAGAGGGGAATTGTACAACCATGGGCCCCCTGCCATAGCAACCCAGTGCCTTGCACTTGCGAGTGTCTCTCTCTAGGCCCAGTCAGCTCCCGTGTCTCTGATGAAGGAACTGGTGTGGTAGATCATGGTCACTCACAGATGAGAAATGGTTTGGGGCCAGTCCACTGAGGGACTTGAAGATCAGGTTCCAGACTTTAAACTGAACCAAGTATTTGACAGGGAGCTTGGGCCGTGGACAGAGTGCCTGGTTAATGCATTTTCATCACCCATATTGCTCATAAGATGACCATCTGAGGTCTGTACCCTCAGGAGCTTCTTCATGTTATTCATGTACATCCCCAAGTACTAACACATTGGGGCAGTCAAGCCTGGAGGTGACAAACACAAGCCGTACCATGGTCTGGATGGAGAGTCTGCATCCAACAGCATGGATGCAACCTCCTCACCAGCCAAAGATGATAAAAGATATTTCTGGCTATTGCTACAATTTGAGTGCCCAGAGTCTTGGATGTACCTGAGCCCCTGCACCACCTTAACAACTGCAGACAGATGCAATGAGATCATATGATCATTCTGGCCAATTCTCCAAGACGATTTCTTCCCACCACAATCGCCTCGGGCTTGCCCGGGTTTAGTTTAAGCCAGCTACTCTCCATCCAGGTGCCTCTCTCACTTAGGCATGCAGAAAGCAGGTTTCTGGGGTGTCTTTGTTTGATGGGCAGGAGGTACAAGGCCGATGCCATCTCCATACCGATTGCACTGTGTAGCGGGGTGGTCACCCGCTCCTGCCCTGAGGGGCTTAGAACAGCCCAGCAGAGGGCTGGGGCAAGCAGCTCCCAGGCTGATTGGGGAAGTAGGCACAGCTGGGAGCCACGCCCCAAACGGACCACAGCCGGCCCCTATAAAAAGGCTTTGAGCCAGGAGCACAGACTCTCTCTAGCTTTGAGAGGGAGGGACCTGGCTGCAGGGAGCTGAGAGAAGGTACCTGGAGTGGAGCAGGGCGGGGGAAGGCCTAGGGAGCTCTGGCCTGGAAACCCCCCCAGGCTGTGGCCTAGTGGAAAACCAGTTAGGTACTGGGATTCAGGGGGCAGCCCACGGGTAGGCGGAGACAGCAAGTCCAAACCCCCCTTGCCTATGATGAGTGGCTTTTGCACTGCAGTCGGCCCCAGTGAGCGGGGGCTAGACGGTGATTAGCAGTAGCCCATGACTGAGGCAAGGTGGGGATAGAGGGTTGGGGTTCCCCTGGGTGGGGAGACCCACAGAAACTGCAGGGGTACTGCCTGGGGGTAGCACCCAGAGAAAGGGTCATCCAGGGTCCGGGAGGGACATGGGGGCCAAGCGACAGTTGGACACCGGCCTGCAGAGGGCGCTCCGGAGGCTGGAGAGCTAATTCCCGAGACGACCAGCAGGAGGCGCCGCAGGGGTGAGTCCCGCCCCGTTACACACTGAAATTCCTGGAGTATCGTTAACACCCCTCTGACCTGAATACTTCTGGGGAGTAAGAGAGGAGACATGACTGTGCCTTGTTATGGAGGGAGTTTTTTTTAAATTGGATTGTTAATCTGTATGACCAGGCTTCTTTTTCACATCACAATGGGTTTTAGAGGGTTTGTTTTGTTTTTTGCTCATGTTCCAAGTTCCACAGTTTCTACCAACAATACCACGGTACCACAGACATGTTGCATGAAAAGCCAGGAGTCCCCAGGCTGACCGCTACTAGTGTAACGTGTAAAATAGACAAACATTCAATCATTTGATGGATATGTCTTCAACTGACCACCTCCACCTGATACATTTAGAATCATAGAGTCGTTAGTAATTATTCTGCTCTGATTGTGTAGAAAAGGCCCCAAAAAGGCCCCCTAATGCTATTACATCTGCTTTGTCTCTTTCAATCTGGTGTGATTAGCAGTCTCTCCTCAATGGAGATGTAGCACTGGCATGTTGCAAGTTCCACAAATATGCTCCACTTCTGCCTATTTTGATCTTGAATTACCATAACACCAAGAAGCCCTACTCTTTGACCAGGACCTCACTGTGCTCTCACTAACTAAACGACAAACCAAATTTGGCAGTAGGCACTTTGAGAACACTCTGGAGATGCTAAAGAATCAGGACTTGCCTGTTGCAGGTATGTTTTTCAATTGCTACTGCTTCATCAAGAACCCCGCACTGCCGTGGAACAAGTTAGAAATAGCAATTGTGTAAAACCTCTGGCTCTGGGATGTCATTTCAGAAGTGCCAGGAAACACAAAAGGTATGCACTGTTTTCAGAAGGAATCCTGTGTCATACTGTATTATCCCGGTGTTAGAGAAACCAGTGGAAAGTTTCCTACTTTGGCCTCTTCATCCTCGTGCTCTGGTTCTGAGAGAAGCAACGTGTGTATGCTACTCTCTTGAGGAGTTAAGGCAGATCACACCACTTCACCATATTATTCTGACAGCTCACCCACAGCATCTTCAGAGACAAAACCTCGGCTGCCTTTTTCAATGGCAAATGATATGCTCATATGGCGACATCTGGACCAACACTAAAGGGCTTTAGTGTGAAAAGTCTCAGCTGCTACTGCTAGACAATTTCCTGAGAATTGCTGCCAACATTCTCTGGGTCAGAGTTTAGGGAGAGCTGGTTGATTCTCAGTTTAAAAAGAGTTTCTGAATTCACACATAGAAACAAAAGAGGCAAATAGGAGAGCAGAGGAAATACGGAGAGCCTGCCTTTGCCAAAGGTTTCTGCTTCTGGTTGGAGCACTAACTACATGGCTGGGCAAATCCCAAATTCAACCTTAGAGAGACACACGGTGGGTGAGGTAATATCTTCTACTGGCCCAACTTCTGTTGGGGAGAGAGACCAGCTTTCAAGCTTACCCAGAGCTCTTCTTCAGGTCTGGGAAACTTAGGCCTGGTCTACACTACAGATTTAAATTGATTTAAGGCAGCTTACATCAACCTAACTCTGTCAGCGTCTACACTAAAGGCTTGTCTTCACTACGGGGGAAAAGTCGACCTAAGTTACGTTACTCCAGCTATGTGAATAACATAGGTGGAGTCAACGTAGCTGAGGTTGATTTACCCTGGTGTCTTCACTGCGCTGCATCAATAGGAGACCCTCTCTGGTCGACTTCCTTTACTCTTCTCAGAGAGCTGGAGTACCGGGGTTGACCGGAGAGCGCTCTGCCATTGATTTAGCGGGTGTTGATCTCCCCAGCCAGCCCTAAAACCAGCCCTAAAATGCAGCTCCCACCGAAGTAACTCACCCACTACACCGACTTAACTCCACCTCCGCGAGAGGCACAGCACTTAAGTAGATGTAGTTAGGTCCATGTGGTGTCAGTGTAGACAATGCGTTCCTTACATCAACTGTTGCTGTCTTTCAGAAGCCATCCCACAATCCCCCACACTGACCGTTAAATCGGTGCAAGCGCTCCTGGTGAGAACGAGCACCGCCAATACAAGGAGCGTAGTGTGGACATGCAAAAGCTGTTTAATAACTGGCTGTATGTCAACGCAATTTAGGTCAAATTAGTTTTGTAGCGTAGCCTTGTCCTCGGAGTGTAACAGCTAAATACAAGGTGGAACACATTGTTCAGCATAAGTAGTTAACACACATTTCAAGGGACCATTCAAGGTGAAGTGGCCCATTAACACCACTCCGGTCATAGGGAGGAAAGGAAGTGGGGGCGAAGCAGGGGACAGGGGATTGTTAGTGGATTATAGATTGTTGTACTAAGCCATAAATCCAGCGTCACTATTCAGTCCATGATTTTTAGTATCTAGCAAAGTTATGTTTTTTTCTTATGATTGTCAGTGGGGACGTGGTAATGGAGTGATGTCGTCATTGTTGTGAAAGAATTCTTTGAGGTGGAGTCGCTGGAAGAAGAATTCAAGAACACTAAATTCAACCTTGTGAGATAAGCTTCCTCACATTGCCCTTGCAACTCCAGGCTAGTAGAAGCTGAAGGGTAGCAGGCAGGATCCATGGGCAGGAGCCTGTCTGCGCTGTGACGTGCTAAGCACACCTATTGCACTGTATAACAAGCAAAGAATTGCAAATAAAACTCTGCCCTGGGCTTGCGAGTGCAGATGAGAGATGGCTGAGTGGAGAAATAGCTGGATTTCTCTTGCATGTTCAGCAGTGCGGGGCTTTTTCTGGCCAGCCACATTCTAGAGCAAGACTTTCTTGGGGTGACATCACAACGTTCAGTTCCGCCATGCTCAACCCCACAATAACCTGTTCAATGAACCTGAGTGGATCTCATTCAGGTGGGTTTACAGGTTTATCCTTTATCTCTCGCTCCCCTGAAAATTCACCTCAGGGAAAAGCAATGTGCATCCTGAGCTGACTCACCAGGATGTTTAGTTTAATTCAACTCATACGGGTAAATCACTAAGAGCAGCAGCTGGCTCAGGTAGCTGGTAATAAAGTTCTTCAAAGTAAACCTCTTCCCTCTTGGGATTGGTGATTATGAGCATCACTCTTCTTTCCTGTCTTGAAAACTACTTTTTCCTCTTCTTCAGTGTTCTGAGACCGCCCCGGTTGTCCATGATTTGTCATTCTTAAATTCTCCCTGGCACCGTGAGCTTGTAAACTAGCTCCCTGAATAACCCAGCATATATGGAATGTGAACCCGCTTTATTTCTATGCAGGTTCCACGTTTCCCATGTCTGCACTTTAATAATTTCTGACTCATTCACTTCTTCGCGCCTCATGAGCCAGTTTTATATGTCTAGTCCCTTCACCTAGATGTTTTCCATTATTTTTGTTGTCACAAGCTACAAATGAAGCGGCAGCAGGTTGCGCTGTGTGATCAAACCAGCAAAACGCCTCGTGGTCGGAAAGGCGAAGGAACGCTCTTTATACTTTCAAGGCTGAAGGCTCTATCCCAAACTTTTAGTAGTGGTGACTCTCCTTTCACACAGCAAGCCTCCAAGTGCAACCCCCCTTATAATTAACAATGGGGGGCATCATTTAATTTAACAGGGGCTCAGGTTGTCAGCCCTGCCAAGCATGGAACTGACAGCTGGCAACCCTCAGGTAATAACTTCATGACCCTCTCAGGGGGTCACAACCCCCAGTTTGAGAACCCCTGCTCTATAGCTATTTTTGATAAAGGCCTACTAGATAGTGTGGTACCTTCCCCCCCCCCCCCCCCCCCCAGCTCTCCTCCTTCCCAACACTTCAGCTACAAAGATCACTTCACTCTATTTGTACAAATGAAAACGCTGTCCAGCAGACATACTGTGCTGCTAGATTTCATCACGCAAAGAGGGAAACAGAATTCCATGTCACTGAGACACATGAGCATGTTTCCCCTAGAATTCTTATTGTCCAGGAGATGACAGTGATGGCTTAGTACTCCATTGGAGAGCAGCTAAAATACAGCCCACTTACAGTCACATGATCCTCTGCTATTTCATCTGTCCTACGCATGCAGAGTGTGGCGGATGCACGGCTGAAGCCAAATGCAATGTACGTAATTATAGATGGATGTCCTAATTTTTACATGGATACAATTTGGGGAGGGGGGGGGGGGAAGGGGACAATTTATTACTGAAAGCCAGAATTTCCTGTATAGTCATCAGAAACCACCATGGCATCTAACACAGAAAGTCTAATCCCCTACAGTAATTTTCAAATGTGATTAGCTAAACAGCATGTGTAAATCCCTCATTTGGATGCTTAATTAGCTGTTGGGCACTTAAATGCCAGCTTTATGTGCCTGCCTGGTGACTGGAGCGTACAAATGTGGGATTTGGATGGCCTATTAAGGAAGGCAGGTTCAAAAACTGGACTCATTAAGTCAAAGAATTAATGGGGAATAAACAACTCACAAACAGAAGCTATATTATTAACTTTGCTTTTAAGGCCAAATTCTGGGCCTATTGATGTCTATGACAAAACTGCCTTTGACTTCACAGGCCTCAGGGTTTGGTCCGTAGTTCCCAGAAAGAGATCATTATTAACCTGTGTTGAAACAGGTTCCAATCACAACACACAATGTATTAAGATACGCCAGCTCTTCTATTTGTATCTGCCAGTCTCCCTAAAACTCAGTCTGTTGACACTTCCACAGCAACCCATCTCGGTTTAACACCTTTTGTAAATACTTACTTCAGCAGGATTTTGGCATACAGTTTGTCAATACATCCCTATTTGAGTTATTTATCAGCAAAGATCCCTTGTGCTGTAGTGGTTTTCAGCAGCTTTTAGCACTCATCAACGCAAAAAAATCCGAACGATCTTAGCACGCAGTTGTGCAGCTAAATACATTTGGTAATGGGTTTTTTATTGACTCTGCCAATACACAGCAAAATATGACAGAGGATGCAGCCATTGGAGGACCTCACATGCACAGATTTCTTCAGCTGCTGAAGAGCATATCTTCCCTCTATACTTCAGAGTAAACACTAAGGGCACATCTACACTGGTGCCTGTTCACATGTCCATGAACAGGTTTGTGTCATAACCCACCTGTTGTTCACACCTAAAACCCCAGAAGCACATGGGTAAGGATGAATAAGCTAGCATGCCAGAGGGAGGCGGGTAAGTACATGCCTTAGGCTGTACCTGTGCGGGTTTGCAGTGTGGACAGAATAAGGGGCGTGCCCCCCCATTCCCACAATGCACCGAACCCTTACCTGACCTATAAAGGTCTCTGTCCCCCCATTTGTGACAGACCAATACAGCCGATGACAGATCCTGCTCCGAGAGCAGCCCCCCGGCCCGCTGACCACCTGTGGGTGCTGATTCATGTGTGGTTGGAGTACACCAGCCTCCACGGCTTCTCCCAGAGCAGCAGGAACATCCACCTGTACCAGGACATTTCACAGGGGCTGGAGCAAGTGGCCATTCAGCAGACTCCAGCCCAGTGCCAGGAAAGCATCGAGCACACGAGGCTCCAGTACCGGAGGGCAAAAGACTTGAGCTCTCCTAGAGCCACTGTTCGTCGTTCTGGCCCCTTTGACGAGGAGTTTGGCTGGGTGATGTCAAAGGCTCCCATTACACCGCTTGACGTGGCTCAATCCCTACCAATCTCATTGTCCGACAGGACGCTGAGGAGGGCCGTGGCGAGGGGTATGCCCAAGAAGACCAGGAGCGTGAGACTGTTTCAGTGCTTCTTCCACCTCCGTGTTCTTACCTTCCCCTAACAAAATGGGAGCTGCCTGGAAAGGGACATGGTGGTGGGGGGGCGTGTTCCCACTTACATTCCCTTATTTTTCTTAAGATGTGGTTGACCTCTCTTTTTCAAAATATTTCAATGACATGTTCCAGCTAGGACTTTTAGTCAATATTATCATTTCCTTGACACACACATAGACCCTCCTTCCCAAGTATGATGAACTGAAGAAGTTTTCAGTTTCAGGGCTGGGCCCCATGATTCACAGCACATGCAATTGAATGGTAAGTAACTATCTGATGCCTGATCCTACAGTTTTCTATCTGTCCCACACCCACATCCTACCCCCCTAACCGCCAGGTTCAGAAACATCCAAAGTCCCACAGAAAGTGCAGTTTGTGTTACATGCTACAGAAAATACTACTAGTTTTCAACACAGCAGAAATCGAAAACACAGATGGTAGATGAACATCTTGATGACTTAGGCCAGGTCTACACTATAGACTTATATCGGTATAACCAAATCACTCGGAGGTGTGAAAAATCCACCCGTCTCAGCGATGTAGTTACACCTACATAACTCCCGGTATAGACAGTGTGTGTCAATGGGAGAGATCCTTCTGTTGACAAAGCTACCACCTCTCGCAGAGGTGGGTAGGAGCATCTTTGCTCAAGTGTGACAGCGGCACAGCTGCACCAGTGTGGTGTTTTGCCCCTGAGGGAACGTTGGGACATTCCAGCCGCTGTGTGCAACAATGTCCCCTGGCACAGACAGATGTCATCCTCTGCCTCCCTATGTCCACATGGCAGCCCTGATTTCCCTTGCCCACTGGGAACCAGGACCAGTGTGTGTATGGGTGGGATCCAGCTGCCTTTACAAACTTTGTAAACCAGACCTGTCCTGAACCCACTTGGGACAGGAGCACTTCCCTTTACTCTCACAAACATTATGGGGTGTGCAGCATGTGATTATAGTAATGGTGTTTGCCACATTGGCATCCAGGCGGGTGCATAGGTAGCACCAACAAGATTTGAGCCTACCAAACATGCACTCCATGACTATTCTGCTTATTTATGGGGAATAAAGTCCCTTCTTCCCCTTTCAAGTACAATCCCCATTGCCTCAGCATCCTGGCATCATGAGCCTTTGCAGTGTTTGCTACATGGGTTTACATGAATCTGCCTCTGCGATCCACTAAGCCTTGCACCAGGAGGAACAGTAACCTCTTTGGTTCATGTACTCGCTTGCCCCTTGTGGCGAGTAAAGTATTGAGATGTGGGTGCCATTGGGGGGCCTGCTCAGTTCGGAAACCCCATCCTCTGAAATCCAGCTATTATTTCTGGAACTTATGTCAGCCACCCGAGGGTAAATTGCCTCACAAACCTGCACAACTGCGATGCTGACAATGGACATTCCAACCCCAACATGGTTTGCAATAGAGCTATAGCTGTCTGGTGGTGCCAGCTTCCACAGGGAAATAGCAACTCTCTTTTGAGCTAGTATGGCTTCCCTGAATCAAGTGTTCTGGTGCTGGAGGTTTGGGGCAAGTTCTTCATCCAGCTCCATGAAGGGCTGGTTCCTTCTTCGGAAGCCACTACTTGTCATCCCAGGTTTGCAAAACAATACGATTCCACTGGTTCTCCTGCACCAGAAGTGACGGTACACCCAAGGGCAAACCATGGCAATACCGGTATTCACCGTCTCCGTACCACACAAGCCGAATGGATTGTCATGGACTCTGAAGGTCAGCTGTCTTCGACGCGTTAGAAAATTCTGCCAAATTCCATCCTGCATCTCACTGATTGCCTACTCCACTGTATCACCGTTCGTCCTGCAAGGCAGCGCAGGAGCAAAACCAGGTCACCGTCCCATTGCTCCATGTCTTCCACCCAGTTTGGCAGGAAATAACAGTGCGGGGCGAGGTGATCAGGGACTGCCATCGGCAAACATGTGAAGGGAGGGGACAGTACCAACACCACACAGCCAAATAGTTCCTAGAGTGTTTCCCTGTCCTCACAGAACCGTGGGATACTGCCCCAACCGGTAGTGTTCGCGTTGCATAACAGCAGCAGTGTGGTCATGGGTATGTGTGTGTACACAACGTTATACCCGTGTCCAGCCCAGCATACTGTGGACACTTGGCATGGGGGTGGGGAACACATGTGAGCATGTTGCCAGTGTAGACACAGCCTAAGCAGCACCTTTAAAGGCAGCTAAATGCCAGGTGTTTCCAGTTTATTCCCAAGCATTTACAGAGAGCTCCGCATGGGAGTTGACTCAACAAAAGGCAAAGCCGATATTGCTTCTTCCCGTCATAGTTAAAAAGGGCTCCACATATTTTCATATCTATCCTACCCCCACCCATCAAGAATCAGGGCCTGCAGCTGTACCTGGGACCAACTAGTTGACCTACAGCTGAACACCCTGACTGACCAGACCCCCGACAGGCCAAGAGGCATCATTAGGCCTGCTCTTATGCCCAGCAGCAGCACCAGGCCAGTGGCTGCTCAACGCTTATGCCCACAGCTGCAATCGCTCTTGTGCCAGCCCTGTTCCTGCCCTGCCCAAGTCTGCTTCAGCCCTCCTCCCGTTTGGTTCCTGACTCCGGCTCTGACCCTTGGCAGTGTCCCTAGCCTTTTCCTCCAGCTCCGACTGCTAGGCCTGCCCATCCACACCCTCGTCTGTGACAACCCAGGAGTGAGAGACCTTCTGCATATCGCTATCGCGCCTCAGGCAGAGATCTCACTTGTTTTTTTCTAATGTCTTTCTAAGCCTCTTTGCACCAAAAATGTGACAAGTAGTCCAGCTATTTGTCAACCCACTGAAACTGTGAACAGCTGCGTAAAATATTACAAGACACGTTGTATTTTATGGCTCACCTATCAGGATACTTATCGGTATCGATGATTTCAATGGAATTGTAAGTAACAGCATCATTAATTCTCACAAGTTCATACTATCTCATAATACGGGGTTAGCTGAATTCTGCCTTCTCCAAAGGTGCTCTTATGGAATGTCATCAAAAAAGTAAAGAACACCATGCACAGCAGAAATACAAAGTTTGGAGAATATTTGCAATAGTCTGCTATTGAGGTTAGGTACCAACGATTCAATAAAATGTCGACAGAAGATGGAAGTTGGTCTTATATGCTTCAATATTACCACTGCCAGGAAAGAGAGCTTCATAAAATACATTGAGGGCCTAATGATATAGTCTAAAGGCATGTCTACATGGAAAGAGAGAGTAACTGTGCACTCAACCAGGGTAGGAATCTACAGCGTATTAGTTTTCAACGCACTAACTGGCCACATGAACCCTGGTACTACACATTAGAAGTTCTGTAGCGCAGTGGCTCTCAACCTTTCCAGACTACTGTACTCCTTTCAGGAGTCCGATTTGTCTGGTGCACCCCCAAGTTTCACCTCACTTAAAAACTACTTGCTTACAAAAATCAGACATAAAAATACAAAAGGTCACAGCACCCTATTACTGAAAAATGGCTGACTTTCTCATTTTCACCATATAATTATAAAATAAATAGATTGGAATATAAATATTGTACTTACATTTCAAAACAAGTCAGTGTCTGTATGAAATTTTAGTTTGTCCTAGCTTCGCTACTGCTTTGTATGTAGCCTGTTGTAAAACTAGGCAAATATCTAGATGAGTTGATGTACCCCTTGGAAGACCTCTGCGTACCCCCTGGTTGAGAACTACTGCTGTAGCGTGCTTTGACGTCAAAGTGCATCGTTGAAATTCGAGTGGACGGTAGCAGAGTGCACACAACAACTTACTGCACACTAGATTCACACCCTGGCTTGCCATGCACTAAGTTCCTGTGTAGACAAGCCTTAACTAACGTATGGGAATAGAGTAAATTGTGCTGTTTAGTACATCCTGAGCTCACTCCACTGAACCTCTGTAGTGCAGGTACCTCAAAGAGTGTGTAGTTTGTTTCCACTACATCTGTTCAACCTAAGCACAACTGCTGGAGATGATTTTGAAAGACAAGGGATCGGATCCTCAGCAGGTGTAAATCGGGACAGCTCCATGTGTCTGCCTGATTGAAAAAGGTTGTTTCCATAAACTGTCAGACGCTTATGCTTTTCCTCCTCCTAACAATGCTTGTAACTGTACCTTACGTGGCATGGGGTCATCTCACACCTGTATTCCAAGACATGCTAGTTCCCAGAAAAAGGACTTTATACTGGAAATATTCCAGTTCCAAGCACCAAGGAGTTAATTCGTTGCCTGTTTATGCAGCTCTCTGGAGTTTAATTCCGAAGATAGGTTTCTCATTTCCAGCAAAGTAAGATAAGGATCTTCCTTGCCGTCCCCAGTCAGCGTTAGGATGGTCAGCAAAGGAATGATTTGATCTTGAGCTTGCTTTTGATGAAAGGACGGAATCCTTAATGGATCCGTAGTGAGACAGGATTGTAAGCAACGGAAATTTGAAATATTCAATGTGCTGTGATGGTGAGCTTTTTCGTCCGCTTAGTCACTTTCATACTGGGGTGGATGCATTAAATCTTTCTTCAAATGTTGAATGTATAGGAGTTTTTTCCTTTATGGAGACCCTCACAACCTGTTGACTAAGTAAATCACTAGAGATTGTCATTTGAACTGATAATGCTTTGAACACAGAAGTCAGTTTCCACATCAGAACACTATTTCCCTTTGCTTGCACATCCCAAAAGGACAAAAACAAAGAGTTCCCAACAGCTTTTGCACAATTCAATTAATTCTGATAAACAGGCGTCAACCCTATTAGAATCACATTCGTTATGCAACATTATTCAGCTAGGCGCTGTAAAACCTTCACAATTTTCATTATTTCTTTATTGAGCATCACAGCCACTAACAGTGAAGCATTCAGGAGGAATCAAACAAAGGAGACAATGAACATGGAATTGAAAACCTTGTTTAGGAGATGGGGTGAAAGATGATTTCCAACATCCAAAGATCAGCAGTTCAAATCCTGATTGGTAGTGATCAGCCATTACTAAGAGAGCTGGTTGAAAAATTCATTTCTTGAACATTTTTGAAGTTGTTTTCATTTTTAAAGGTTCAAAAAAGAACCCACTTTTGGGGGAGGAGGGGTAATTTTGAAGATTTTTCCCCCTAAAATATTTCCAAAAACCATTGAAAATGTTATAAAAATGTTTTTTCAAAAGCAGGGATGGTGTCCCTAGCCTCTGTTTGCCAGAAGCTGAGAATGGGTTACAGGGGATGGACCACTTGATGATTACCTGTCCTGTTCATTCCCTCTGGGGCACCTGGCATTGGCCACTGTCGGAAGACCGAATACTGGGAAAAACTCCTTTCCAGAAGCTGAAACTCACTACCACGTACCCGTGAGCCCCCTGCCCTCTTGCATTGGGATACTGTTCAGGTTACAACCCCTTACTACTCTGAGTGAACCCCCAAAGTATCACAACTTCCCACCCTAGTAACTTAAGCAGTAGTCCACCTAACTCCCTTCCCACCTGCCAGTGTGAGTGTCCCAAAGGGAATAGTCCCTTGACCACACTATCTTGGCCATCTACCAAACCCCATTCTCGGTTTGTATCAGTGAGTAGCAGGAGTCCAAGTGTCTCCACAGGCCTGTCTCCAGTCCCAAGGGAGCTGCTTGGCTGACCCTGCCAGGAGACACTATCACCTAACTCAGATAGTGATCGGTTATTATTACGGCGTGAGGTAGGCAGGACCTCACTGAGTCCACTCAACTTTGCTGTTGTCCTCTGTCAGGCCACCCTTAGGACTTTACTGCAAGAGACAGTCTGCATCACCTCTCGCTGGAAAGTTGCCACAGGAAGGGAGCCAAGAACACTTAGGACACTTGAGCAGAGTCGTGGCTGCTTGGAAACAAACTGTTTACCATAAAGTAAGAACTTTCCCCTCTTTGAGCCTCTCCAATACCCCCCAAAATCCAAGTTCATGTATAGTTATAATGACTCCCCAGGTGTCACTAGAGGAATTGTGGGTAGACAATCTATGTAAATGAGGCTCTCTGTGGAGACACTCTTCCCTTTTCACCAAGGGAGGGAACAGAGTTCTTTCCCCTCTGGGGCTTCTGGCCATAGGACTTACAACTGTAACACAATCCAAGTGATTTTGATGGAGGTTATATTAGCTCAGAGGTCAAGGGTTGAATTGACTTGGCCCTACAGATCAGGGCAGAGGCACACAATTAGGGTAGAGGGAGGATGCATTTCCTTCTTGACAGCTAAACAGAACTTCATTCTCCAGGGTTGACTGTCAACCAAGTAACTTCCAACATCAATAAATTCACTAGAGGGAACACAGCACACCTATATAACAACCACCATGATGGGTCACCAGGACCTTCAGCGCTAAAAATGAACCACTACAACTTGAGCTAAAGGAGCAACTTGTTCCAGCTAGTAGCAGTAGTAGACTCATTCTCTGTAGACCAGCCCCTAGAAGGGAATACTTAACACACACTGAACAATGGGTTACACCTGCACATCAGGAGTAAGTGGGTATTAGCGTGACAAGCTAGTCATCTTCCTACACTACTCTCCAAGCACCTTGTCTGAAGTCAATTCTTGTTTAGAGGGTGTAAATCAGAGATTTTCGTTAGTTGAAAATTACAAGTCATTTGGTAAATCTGGTTTGGGAAAGTGTGTTGTGGCTATCAATGAAAGTCAGCCATCAAGTTTTAACAACAATGTTAATTGTAAAAAGTAAATATGTTTTTAAAGGACTTTGAGAAACATCAACGAGTTGGGTTTAAATCTAGTCTCCCTGGGATTACTGCAGTGTAAAGCTCATGTGAGAGAGAGCAGAATCAGGCCCTCTAATCTTATCACAGGATTGGGCCCAGTAACAGCTGAGCTTTGCTGGGGAAAGTTAACTCTGCGTATCACGAAGGACCCTAGCACTACTTCTCCACTTTTCTAGGGCGAGATCCCCACTCTGGCTCCTTTATGCCATAGGAAGGGGCTGGAACAACACAAAGGGGCTGTAAAAGTCCTGGTTCTGGCCCGCCTCACAAGCCCAGGCGTAGGGGTGGGGCGAGTCAGAGGCGGTTCCATGTGTGCAGAGATTCTGCGCAGCACTGCCCCTGAGAGGGCAGTCTGCAGAGTCAACCTTACGTCCTCTGGGATGTCTAACTAATGCTAGGGGGTGAGGCCTCACCACTTCCCAGGGCAGCCCAGGATTGGGGAGGCACAAACACTTAAATCCACGTTAGCCATCCACCCCCTGTGCTGTGAGCGCTCAGAGTCTGAGCACAGAATCTCGCCGTCTAACCATTGCTGGATATAAAGATATTTTCCCTCTGCATGACTGTGTTTTATTTCTCTCTGCTCGTGCCTCAGATGTTATTCTGCTTGTCTTCCAGAGAGCAGGTTACTGTTCTACCCTCCTGGAAGCTGGAGAATGCCGCTGTGCTCAGGGATTTGGGGGAGTGAAGCACAATTGTTCCCATTGGCTTTATTTATCTTCTGTACAAGTCTACAAGCTGTCCGCAGAAGTGCCAAACTCCTGATAAACAGGATTTGTATGTGTCACATTTTTCTCCTCTAAATGCAGAGTAAACTACATTGCCTCTCTCCGGTGCACTGAAAAATGAAACCATAACTAGCTAGCCCTTGAAGGATTTCTTTCCCAGCAGAGTCCAGAGGGAGTTCTGTAATGGCTAAACAAGTCCTCAAAAAAAAGAAAAAAGTACGGAGCATTCCATTTGATCTCCCAGAAGATTACTTAGTTGCCACAACAACCTAATACATTACCCTTTACTTGCAGCTGTGCCACTACTGCCGCTGGAATCCCACTCTTCAGTACACTAGGCAGACACAGGAAGAGCACCTTCCTCCAGCGGCTAGACCCTTTGTTTGCCATTAGCAATACCAGGACAACGAAAGGGGATTAGGTGCGAGGGGACGGAGCGCTACGCTGTGATTGGAACACACAATTAGGGCAAAATCCTGTTCATTTGATTCATACAAATTGTCTTAACTGGGAGCAGGATTCGGCCTCTAAAGGATTTTCTCCCTCTCTATCAGTGGTGTTCCCATTGAAGCACAGTGACCTGTTTAGAACAATTAGCTCAAAAGAAACGTATATTTACTTGTCGTTATAAAAGATCTGACTATGAGCTGTTGTACAACCCCCTCTCCCCGCCACACATGCACACACGCTGAGCAAGTTTATATTTCTGTGATAAGGACAAACAACTTTCAGCCCCAAAAAAGGAGAGATTGGGCCTGATTTGCAGGGACTCTAGGGGGCCCTGTACAGTGGTCAAACACTGCTGTGGCAACATCAAGGGGCCTTAAGCTGGGTAAAATATAAGTGGGTACATCTACACTACAGCACTACATCGGCGCAGCCACAGGCACTGACCTTTGGTTTTGCCGGGGGATGCTCCACTCCCGCTCCGCCCCGAGGCCCCGCCCCCACTCGGCCTCTTCCCACCTCTACTCTGGCCCCTCCCCC
>NW_020664540.1:16264238-16278513 GCF_002925995.2 Terrapene triunguis | reverse complement strand
CCTGCTCGCTCCTCTCTGCCCCCTCCCCCGAGGCCCCCCGCCTGCCGCTCGCTCCTTTCTGCCCCCTCCTGCCTTAAGGGTGAGTGATGGGGGAGGGGCTGGAGAGAAGCGAGCGGCTGGCGGGGACCTTGGGGAGTGGGAGCGGGAAGAGGTGCAGCACGGGCGGGACTATGGCGGAAGAGGCCCAGCGAGGGCAGGGTTTCAGGGCAGAGCCTTGACAGGGCCATGGTCCAGGGGTGCTGAGCACCCCCTATTTTTTTCCCCACGGGTGCATGAGCCCCGGAGCACTCACGGAGACTGTGCCTGGGGACACAGCTGCACACTATGCTGACGGTAAAGAGCTCTCCCATCAGCATAATTACTCCACCTCGGTGAGAAGCGGAAGCCATGTCAGTCGGAGAGCGTCTCCCACCAACACAGCCCCAGTGCGGACAGCGTGAAACTTGCATCACTCGACGCTTTACATTGATTTAAGCAGTAGTGTAGACCTGCCCAGTGTCAATCACACCCAACATTAAGGCCCTTTTATGCTGCCAAGGGGTGTAAAAGAGCCAAAGCTAAACTGAGAATCGGGCCCATTAACGGATGGCCTGTGCGGGGCCTCCTTGAGCGGGACATGTTTGGTTAAGGAGAAGGCTTAGTCAAACAGGATACCTGGTAAAACCTTTTCGGCCTCCAGCCAGACATAGCCTGTAGTGGTGACTTTTGGGAGGGTGGCAGGTTTGATTGGTGCCCCTCTGAAAGGCATTTAAAGTCCCAGTACAGGACTACAGCAGAAGGCCTGAAAGACTAGGACACCGTAACACACGGGATGGCTAGAGAATTCAAAGATGACATTGAAGACGCACTCGACTGGGTTTTGGCCCAGACTGCAATACCAGGTCATAGCAAACTGGCTCTGCTCCGGCTGCCAAGCAACCGACTGTGAGGGAGGACTGGGGCTCAGCAGGTTCATCGCAATGCAGCGTAAATCTCTGTTGTACAAACAGCCCTATAGAGGGTGTGATGGGTTGTTCCCCCTTCCGGGGGTACCACTGAGCCCACTTGTTCCACCAGCCTGGGCTCCCTCACGCTGTCCCGGGCCCTCAAGCCTCCTCTAGTACACACGCAGGTAGGGACCCTCCCAGCTGCAGAAAGACACAGACACTGAAATCAGCTCTGCATGGGAAGGCTTTCAGCTAAGGACTTGCCCAGCACTCAAGTGCACACCCCCTCTGGGGTTCAAACCCAAAATTATATTGTCTTGCGTTGCACAGAGAACTGTACAGCGTGAGTGAGCTCATTGAAATTTGCCTCCTCCCTCAATTGGAGGAAGATCTGCACAGCTTTTTGCCCCCAGTTATGAATTCCGCAAACTGGGTTTAGAGAAAACAAAATAAGTTCATTAACTACAAAAGATAGATTTTAAGGGATTATAAGGGATAGCAAACAGATCAAAGTAGCTTACTGAGCAAATAAAACAAACACGCAAACTAAGATTAATACACTAAAGAAACTGGCTACAAGTGGTAATTTCTCACTCTAAATGTTGTTTTAAGCAGGTTGCAGAGTTTCTTGAAAACAAACTGCTCTTGCTTGCAGCTTAAAACTCCAGGTATTCCTTTCACAGGCCAGACACCATTTCCAGCCTGGACTCAGTTCTTCTTCCCCACCCCTCATCTCTGTTTCTTAGATGTGTCCAGCAGTCATCCTGGGCAGGGATTCAGTGAAGACTGAACCAAGATTAACTCACTTCCATGCCTTAAATAGTATTTACAGATGGTGGGAATCCTTTGTTTTCCAGCTTGATCCCCACCCCCTAATTAGTGGAAAAATACTAGTAGTCCAAGATGGAACCCAGTACCAGGTGACATGATCACATGACCCTGCAGTGTCAAAGCAGACATGAGTCAAGTTTGTTTGAAGCAGGAAGCTTCTCAGGAAGGTGGGAGATTAGCATCTTCACAGTCCTATTGTTCTCCCTAATGGCCCATCCAGGCTGATTGCATTCTGTCCCGTGGGCATTCCCCAGGTGTAAACCCACTCGTAATTGTTACATAGTCAATATTCCTAACTCCAGATACAGAAATGATACATGCATACAAATAGGATAATCATATTCAGTAAATCATAACCTTTCCAATGATATCTCACAAGACCCATCTTACATAAAATACATGAATATGGCATATCTAAGATATCATAACAATATCTCTATGAATAATATGGGGCATAGAGGGTGCATAAAGTATACCCATTGGTGTCTGTGAGCGGCATCAGGCCCATGTCTAGCATGTCAATGATTTTATATGAACTCTTCAATGCACAGATTATTTGATTGCTATGCATGTGCATCAAGAGCCTGATCCTTCTTCCCCTGAGATCACGGGCTAAATGCCCACTGACTTCAATGGCACAAGATCAGGTCTTAAATCCCTCGTGGTCACACTTTGTCTTAAGGTTCCATTTATAAGTCAATTACCAACCCTTTATGAATAGGCTTGGCAGAATTTGATTTTTAATAAGGTCTATGGATAATATCAATGTTTAAAACTAAACTTATTTTTATCAATTTAATTTTCACATTTGTGGGAAATTATGGGGGGGATCATACAATAATTATTTAATGACAGGAGACACTGAGATTCAAAAAGTTAAAGCTTTATAACCATCAAAACAGAAGTTTGTCAACATCATGTCAAAGCATACAATGTAAATATCCTTAAATCAAACAAAGTTTTCAAGCAGCATTTTTCTTACCTTGCCTATCTGTAAATTTCAATTATTGATTTAATTTTTTTTTTGTCTGTGTGAAATGGACATTTACTGACATTTACTAATGACAATCTAATCCTTCCAAGCCTATTTATAACTGTTAGTAGGCATTTTAAGAAATGACTAATCAAGTGTTAAAGTGCAACAGGTTGCTCACGACCATGGCTTACCACTATCTATGACACAATACCTTCGACTGATTTATATATAACCAGCTATGCAGTGAAGCTGTAGCTATGTCCGTCCCAGGATATTAGAGAGCTACGGTGGGTGAGGTAATATCTTTTATTGGACCAACTTCTGTCCAAGCTTTTGAGCCACACAGAGCTCTTCTCCAGGTCTGGGAAAGGTACTCCCAGAGTCGCAGAAAAATGCAAGTTGGAACAGATTGTTTAGCGTAAGTAGTTAGCACATATTTTAAGGGATCATTCAAGTAGAGTAGCCCATTAACACCTCTGCAGTCATAGGACAAATTACAGATTACAGGTTATAGATTGTTCATGTCTTTGGAAGGAATGTGAGTGTTCTTGTGCAGTGAAAGCATGGCCTAAATCTTCAAAAGTATCCAAGAACCACAACTTAGAGCTTGTCTTCATTACGGGGGTAAATCGATCTAAGTTACACTACTCCAGCTACGTGAATAATGTTGCTGGAGTCGACGTAGCTTAGGTCGATTTACCCCAGTGTCTTAACTGCGCTGCTTCGATGGGAGACGCTCTCCGGTTGACTTCCCTTACTCTTCTCGGAGAGCTGGAGTACCGGGGTTGACCGGAGAGCGCTCTGCCATCAATAGCAGACCTTCACTAGACCCACTAAATCAATCTCTGCTGCATCGATTGCAGCAGCGTGGATCTCCCCATAGTGAAGACAAGCCCTAACTTGGGCACAGAGCTGGGAGGAAGCTGACTCCTCTCCAAGGTGAATCTTCTGGATGTCGCAAACTGAATTCATGCAGCTGGCTCCAGAAACAATTCTGCTTCTCTATAGCACACAGCGCAGAACAACTCCACAAAGGCTCCTCATCCTCTCTTTTAGTCCCTGTCAACGGGTTTTTGTTCATGGACCGTGTGCTCGGTAATAATATGAGAGGACTCGTTCTAAAATTAAACTGACGCTTTCTTAAAAGAACTATTTACAGAGGCACTGCAACCACAGCTCGCACACCGATTGATTTCCTAGAACCTGCTCCGAACTCTTCTCCTGCAGCCTGTCCCATGCAAGTTGCTACCGGTGTTACTGTAGTAGCGGGCAATCCAGGGTAACCAACAGTGCACTTACACACCCTCTCCTTCCATTCACAAAGAATACAAGTCTGTTAACAGCACCTGGGAGGCTGCTGTGGGTATCACTGAAAATAATAATTTTCAACAGTTCATGGTTCATTTCTTTAAAATAAAAATTAGTGTTGTGGCAGCCAGGGGTAATTTCCCAGCTGTCTCTAAGGAGAAGAATTTTAGATTTGGAGAATGTAATGAATGAGACTTTCCTGCCATTCAGAGTACAAAGTCCATGGGTTTGAATGGAGATCTGCTCCAGATGTTGTATTTCACCACTAGGTCTTTCTTAACCTGGCCATTGAGAGTGGCTCCCTGAATACACACGAGGATTGAAGCAGTCTACCTACAATCTGGGGGCAGAAGCCTGCCCCCTACTGCTCAGATGTCCTTATGAAAAATAATGGTAAATGCCTGGCTGCGCAGATGGTGTCACCAGGAGGGGTTTCGTTTCCTTGACGATGGGATCTAGTTCCAAACAGGAGGACTGCGGAGGAGGGATTGGGTCCACCTATCAAGGAAGGGGAAGAGTATCTTTGGATTCAGACTGGCTAACCTAGTGAAGCGGGCTTTCAACTAGGTTCGATGGGGACAGGAGACAAAACCCCACAGGTAAGTCCAAAACAGAGACCTGAGTAAAGGGTCGGAATCTGGGGGGGAACATGGGCAATCACAGCAGGGATAAAGGAGAGATAAGAGGGAATATAGAGGGGAAATCAAACAAAAAACAAACATCTTAGACATCTGTATGCTGATGCAAGAAATATGGGGAATAAACAGGAAGAACAAGAAATACTAGTGAATAATCACAATTGCGACATAACTGGCACCACAGAAACTTGGTGGGATAGTTCACGTGACTGAAATATTGGTACAGAAGGGTACAGCTTGTTCAGGAAGGATAGACGGGGCGTGGGAGGGAGGAGGTATTGCCTTATATAACTTGCACTGAGGTTGAATTAGAAGTGGGAGGCAGACTTGTTGAAAGTCTCCCGGTAAGCATGAAAGAAGTAAAACACAAGAGTGATGTTATGGTAGGCATCTACTATAGACCACCTAACCAGGAAGAAGATGTGGACGAGGCTTTTTTTTCCTTAAACAATGAACAAAATCATCCAAAATATATGACTTGGTAGTGATGGGGGACTTCAAGTACTCAGACACCTGCTGGGAAAACAACACAGCAGGACACAGATTATCCAGCAAGTTACTGAAATGCATTGGAGACAACTTTTATTACAGAAGGTGGAGAAAGCAACTAGGGTACATAAGAACATAAGAATGGCCATACTGGGTCAGACCAAAGGTCCATCCTGCCCAGTATCCTGTCTGCCGACAGTGGCCAATGCCAGGTGCCCTAGAGGGAGTGAACCTAACAGGTAATGATCAAGTGATCTCTCTCCTGCCATCCATCTCCACCCTCTGACAAACAGAGGCTAGGTTCACCATTCCTTACCCATCCTGGCTAATAGCCATTAATGGACTTAACCTCCATGAATTTATCTAGTTCTCTTTTAAACCCTGTTATAGTCCTAGCCTTCACAACCTCCACAGGCAAGGAGTTCCACAGGTTGACTGTGCACTGTGTGAAGAAGAACTTCCTTTTATTTGTTTTAAACCTGCTGCATATTAATTTCATTTGGTGGCCCCTAGTTCTTATATTATGGGAACAAGTAAATAACTTTTCCTTATTCACTTTCTCCACACCACTCATGATTTTATATACCTCTATCATATCCCCCCCCCGTCTCCTCTTTTCCAAGCTGAAAAGTCCTAGCCTTTTTAGTCTCTCCTCATATGAGACCCGTTCCAAACCCCTAATCATTTTAGTTGCCCTTCTCTGAACCTTTTCTAATGCCAGTATATCTTTTTTGAGATGAGGAGACCACATTGCCGTATTCAAGATGTGGGCGTACCATGGATTTATATAAGGGCAGTAAGATATTCTCCGTCTTATTCTCTATCCCTTTTTGAATGATTTCTAACATCCTGTTTGCTTTTTTGACTGCCACTGCACACTGCGTAGACGTCTTCAGAAAACTATCCACGATGACTCCAAGATCTCTTTCCTGATTAGTTGTAGCTAAATTAGCCCCCATCATATTGTATGTATAGTTGGGTTATTTTTTCCAATGTGAATTACTTTACATTTATCCACATTAAATTTCATTTGCCACTTTGTTGCCCAATCACTTAGTTTTGTGACATCTTTTTGAAGTTCTTCACAGTCTGCTTTGGTCTTAACTATCTTTAGCAGTTTAATATCGTCTGCAAACTTTGCCACCTCACTGTTTACCCCTTTCTCCAGATCATTTATGAATAAGTTGAATAGGATTGGTCCTAGGACTGACCCTTGGGGAACACCACTAGTTACCCCTCTCCATTCTGAAAATTTACCATTTATTCCTACCCTTTGTTCCCAGTCTTTTAACCAGTTCTCAATCCATGAAAAGATTTTCCCTTTTATCCCATGACAACTTAATTTACATAAGAGCCTTTAGTGAGGGACCTTGTCAAAGGCTTTCTGGAAATCTAAGTACACTATGTCCACTGGATCCTCCTTGTCCACATGTTTGTTGACCCGTCGAAGAACTCTAATAGATTAGTAAGACATGATTTTCCTTTACAGAAACCGTGTTGACCTTTGCCCAACAATTGATGTTCTTCTATGTGTCTGACAATTTTATTCTTTACTATTGTTTCAACTAATTTGCCCAGTACCGACGTTAGACTTACCAGTTTGTAATTGCCGGTATCACCTCTAGAGCCCTTTTTAAATATTGGCGTTACATTATCTATCTTCCAGTCATTGGGTACAGAAGCTGATTTAAAGGACAGGTTACAAACCATAGTTAATAGTGCCGCAATTTCACATTTCAGTTCTTTCAGAACTCTTGGGTGACTGCCATCCGGTCCTGGTGACTTGTTACTGTTAAGTTTATCAATTAATTCCAAAACCTCCTCTAATGACACTTCAATCTGTGACAATTTCTCAGATTTGTCACCTACAAAGGACAGCTCAGGTTTGGGAATCTCCCTAACATCCTCAGCCATGAAGACTGAAGCAAAGAATTCATTTAGTTTCTCTGCAATGACTTTATCGTCTTTATGTGCTCCTTTTGTATCTCGATCGTCCAGGGGCCCCACTGGTTGTTTAGCAGGCTTCCTGCTTCTTATGTACTTAAAAAACATTTTGTTATTACCTTTTGAGTTTTGGGCTAGCTGTTCTTCAAACTCCTTTTTGGCTTTTCTTATTACATTTTTACACTTAATTTGGCAGTGTTTATGCTCCTTTCTATTTACCTCACTAGGATTTGACTTCCACTTTTTAAAAGATGCCTTTTTATCTCTCACTGCTTCTTTTACATGGTGGTTAAGCCACAGTGGCTCTTTTTTAGTTCTTTTACTGTGTTTTTTAATTTGGGGTATACATTTAAGTTGGGCCTCTATTGTGGCATCTCTGAAAAATGCCCATGCAGCTTGCAGGGATTTCACTCTAATCACTGTACCTTTTAATTTCTGTTTAACTAACCTCCTCATTTTTGCATAGTTCCCCTTTCTAAAATTAAATGCCACAATATTGGGCTGTTGAGGTGTTCTTCCCACCACAGGAATGTTAAATGTTATTATATTATGGTCACTATTTCCAAGAGGTCCTGTTATAGTTACCTCTTGGACCAGATCCTATGCTCCACTCAGGAGTAAATCAAGAATTGCCTCTCCTCTTGTGGGTTCCTGTACCAGCTGCTCCAAGAAGCAGTCATGTAAAGTGTAGAGAAATTTTGTCTCTGCATTTCATCCCGAGGTGACATGTACCCAGTCAACATGGGGATAATTGAAATCCCCCACTATTATTGAGTTCTTTATTTTGATAGCCTCTCTAATCTCCCTGAGCATTTCATCGTCACTATCACCGTCCTGGTCAGGTGGTCGATAATAGATCCCTACTGTTATATTCTTGTTAGAGCATGGAACTGCTATCCATAGAGATTCTATGGAACATGTGGATTCATTTAAGATTTTCTTTCACATATATATAGTGCCACTCCCCTCCCCTTCCCCCAGCCCGACCTGTTCTGTCCTTCTGATATATCTTGTACCCCAGAATGATTGTGTCCCATTGATTGGCCTCACTCCACCAGGTTTCTGTGATGCCTATTATATCAATATCCTCCTTTAGCACGAGGCACTCTAGTTCACCCATCTTATTATTTAGACATCTAGCATTTCTGTACAAGCACTTAAAAAACTTGTCACTGTTTATTTGTCTGCCCTTTTCTGATGTGTCAGATTCTTTTTTATGTGAATGTTTCTCGTCTGATCTGGCCCCTACTTTATCCTCTTCCATCCTCTTCTCCTGACTATAACCTAGAGAATCTCTATCAATAGACTCTCCTCTAAGAGAAGTCTCTGTCCGATCCACGTGCTCCTCTGCAGCAGTCGGCTTTCCCCCATCTCTTAGTTTAAAAACTGCTCTGCAACCTTTTTAATGTTCGGTGCCAGCAGTTTGGATCCACTTTGGTTTAGGTGGAGCCCATCCTTCCTGTATAGGCTCCCCCCATCCAAAAGTTTCCCCGGTTCCTAATAAATCTAAACCCCTTCTCCTTACACCATCGTCTCATCCACGCATTGAGACTCTGAAGCTCTGCCTGCCTACCTGGCCCTGCGCGTGGAACTGGAAGCATTTCTGAGAATGCCACCATAGAGATCCTGGATTTCAGTAGCGTCTATTCTAGACTTGATTCTGACACGGAGGGAGGAGCTGGTTGAGAGTTTGAAGATGGAAGGTACCTTGGTGAAAGTGATCATGCATAAGGCTACAATTTTGTCACCGAGGTTGCGGAAGTCATGGAATCCGTCACTTCCAAAGACCTCCATGACTTCAGCCAGTGGCAGCTGGAAGCTGCCTGGTATCCCCTTGCAGCTCCATGCCAACACGGACAGCTTGGAGCCGCAGGCAGAGAGGAACCATGGAGCTCAGAGCCCCCATGGCGGTGGGGGCCCCCCAGTTGCCCAGCAGCACCCCATTTTGTCACGGATATTTTTAGTAAGAGTCAAGGACAGGTCACAGCTTCCATGAATTTTTCTTTATTGCTCGTGACCTGTCCGTGACTTTTACTAAAAATATCCATGACAAAATCTTAGCCTTAATAATGCAATGATGAGTTCATGATTCTAAGGAATGGTAGAAGGGAAAACAGCAGAATAAAGACAATGGACTTCAAGAAGAGAGGCTTTAGCAAACTCAGAGAAGTGGTAGGTAAGATCCCGTGGGAAGCAAGTCTAAGGGGAAAAACAGAGTTCAGGAGAGCTGGCAGTTTTTTAAAGAAACATTATTAAGGGCACAAGAGTAAACTATCCCAATGCATAGGAAAGATAGGAAGTACGGTAAGAGGCCACTCTGACTTAACCAGGAGATCTTCAATAACCTGACACTCAAAAAAAGGAGTCATATAAAAGTGGAAATTAGGACAAGTCATGAAGGATGAATATAAAAAACAACACAAGCATGTAGGAACAAAATTAGAAAGGCTAAGGCAAAAAATGAAATTAAACTAGCTAGGGACATAAAGGGTAACAAGAAAACATTTTACAAATACATGGGAAGCAAGAGGAAGACCAAGGATGGGTAGGCCCAGAAGAGATACGTGGGGGTGGACACGTGGGGTGATGTCCCCCCCCCCCCCCCCCCTTCTGCCAGGGTTTACCGGCCCCGCTCAGTCACATGGTGTGGCCAGGCCCCCACCCTGCACGGCAGCTGCTGGAGCAGGCCAGCTGCCAGCTGCACCTCATGAGGAGAGGCAGGAGTAACAGCTGGGAGCTGCAGGAGCTGCTGCTTTCCAGGAGGGGAGAATGACGGTAAAAGGGGGACCCTGCTTGCGGGGTGGAGGGGCATGATCCAAGCTGTTCTGGGAGCAGTCAAACCTTTCAATTGTGCCACACACACACACACTACCAGCAGGGTAGGCCCATTACTCAAAGGGGAAGGAAAGACACCACCAGAAAACACACAATGGCTGAAGTGTTAAATGTCCTTTTTGTTTCAGTTTTCACCAAAAAAGTTAGCAGTGATTGGACAACTAACATGGTGACTATCAGTGTAAATGGGGTATAATCTGAGGTTAAAATAAGAAAAGAACAACTTAAGAATTACTTAGACGAGTTAGATGTCTTCAAAGTCAGCAGGGCCTGATGAAATACATCCTAGAATACTTAAGGAACTGACTGAAGAGATCTCGGGGCCATTAGCCATTACCTTTGATATCTCATGGAGGATGGGAGAGATACCAGAGGACTGGAAAAGGGCAAATATAGTACCTATTTATAAAAAAGGGAATAAGAACAACCCAAGGAATATAGACCAGTCAGTTTAACTTCAATACCCGTAAAGATAATGGAGCAAATAAACAATCCATTTGTAAGCAACTAGAAGAAAATAAAGTGATAAGTAAGTGTCAACATGGATTTTTCAAGAACAAATCATGTCAAACCAACCTAATAGCTTTCTTTGACAGGGTAACAAGGCTTGTGGATGAGAGAAAGCAGTAGATGTGATGTATCTCAACTTTAGTAAGGTTTCTGATACCATCTCACGTGATCGTCTCACAAACTAGAGAAGTATACTATAAGGTGGGTGCACAACTGGTTGGAAAACTGTACTTAGAGTAGTTATCAATGGTTCACAATCAAGTTGGAAGGGCATATAGAATGGGATCCAGCACGGATCTGTCCTGGATCTGGGTCTATTCAATAACTTCATAAATGATGTGGATAACGGCATAGAGAGTACACTTATAAAGTTTGCAGATGACACCAAGCTGGGAGGGTTTGCAAGCGCTTCAGAGGACAGGATTAGAATTTAAAATGATCTTGAGAAACTGGAGAAATGGTCCAAAATAAATGGGATGAAATTCAATAAGGACAAATGCACAATACTACACTTAGGAAGGAAAAATCAACTGCACAAATAAAAAATGGGAAATGACTGCCTAGGAAAGAGTACTGCAGAACAGGATCTGAGGGTTATAGTGAATCACAAACTCAATATGAGTCAACAGTGTAACACTGTTGGGGTGGGGAATGAACATCATTCAGCAATGGATTATCAGGAGTGTTGTAAGCAAGACACAAGTAGTAATTCTTCCATTCTACTCAGCACTGATAAGGCCTCAAGTGGACTATTGTGTCTAGTTCTAGGCACCAGACTTTGGGAAAGATGTGAGAAATTGGAGAAAGTTAAGAGGAGAACAACAAAAATGATTAAAGGTCTAGAAAACATGGCCTGTGAGGAAAGACTAAAAAAATTGGATTGTTTAGTCTGGAGTAGAGAAGACTGAGGGGGAACATGATAACAGTCTTCAAGTATGTAAAAGATTGTTATAAAGAGGAGGGTGATATATTGTTCTCCTTAACCACTGAGGACAGGACAAGAAGCAATGGGCTTAAATTGGAGGAAAGGGGGTTTAGATTGGATATTAGGAAAAATCGTTAACTGTCAGGGTGGTTAAGCATGGAATAAGTTACCTAGGGAGATTGTGGAATCTCCATCACTGAAGATTTTTAAGAACAAGTTAGACAAACACTTGTCAGGTATGGTCTAGATAATACTTCGCCCTGCCATGAGTGCAGGTTACTGGACTAGGTGACCTACTGAGGTATCTTCCAGTCCTACATTTCTAGGATTCTGCCCCCCACAGCCAACCAGCAGCAAGGCAGGACTGCAGAGAGCACTAGGCCTGAAGACCAACTACCCACACAGATGGACTCCAATACAGCGAAACATATTCAAAATGGTACTTCAGCATGTGCTTACATCCCACTGAAGTCAATGAAACTTAAGCGTGTGCTTATAGTTGAGCACTTTAAAAAACACTATGGAGTCCCACCAATATGCTAAAAACCTGCCCCCTATGCTGCACTATATTAAGCCAAGGTGTAAATTTATGATTGGAAACAATAGCTCATTGTACCCACATTAATACTGTTGTAAAGTTTTGACTATTCCCACTGCGAGCTAGCATGACCGCCTCCCTCTTGGCCAATACACCAGGGACCGAGCTAGCCATCTCCAAAGCAGAAAGCATGAATCACTACAGCTTGAGCTAAAAAGACAAGACTCTGTGGCTGTGGACCCACACCTCATCTCCTCTGTGGATCAGCTCAGAGAAGGATTTGTAACACATTCAGCGGGTTAAACTTGCCCTTCCACTATTAGCTTTTGTGTTCAACTTCCCAAGGATTATAAAAATAAAGGAGAATAGAAAACATCGCTGCTAAAGCACATCAGAGACCCCACATGACTAAATCCCCCATGGGCATCGCCCCCTGAAAGGAAGACAAGCACAATAAACTATCACCCTCTGAAATACAAACATAGTTTAACATTGAGGGTCTCATTATAAAAGGCAAAGGAGTCCTGGAAGGAAATGTAACAAATACATGGCCAATAGTTATTCTAAAAGTGGCCAATTAAAGAACAAGCGGGAAGGTTTTGCTTAAAAAAAGGATGTGCCAAATGTACACACATGCTAAAAACTTGCTGCAAAAAGGGCCCATTTTAGAGTTGTAATAAATAACAATAATAAAGTGCAAAAAGCCTTGAATTTGTAGTATTTTTCATGATGAGCCTTTTGCACATGACTAGTAAAGGGGCTCCTTGTGCTCAGCTCCTGAGCATGGGCTTAGCAAAAGGGTGTAAGGCAACTGTCTAAAATTTCACAGGAAAACTCCTGGCTTTGCTCCCTCTGTACGGTATTTTATTTATCGGTTTGGATGTATTTAATGTGGTAAATAACCACCCCACTGGTGGAATCCACTGCCCCTAGAATAGCCCAAGGATTCTGGTCCCAGGGGGGTACAGTGTGAAGGGGTTGGAGAGGTGAAAGCCACCCAAATAAGCCACAAGTGCGGACCAGGTTTGCTGCACAGACCCCACACTCATCCCCTCTCCTGTGGCTGCTATTCCACCCTATAGCTAGAAGAGTAGCTACAGCAAGACATGCAGGGTGTTCGTCACCGGCAAAAACAAGGATCCTGTACCCCGGCAGCCATGTGGTGCTGCACCAGTGCAGAGACCCTTCCCATGGTGCACAGTGGTGAGTTTCACTCTTACGAAAAAGAACACTGCACCAGATCCTTAACTGGTGCAAATCAACATACCTCCATTAGAGACAATGGGACTGCACCAATTTACACTCGTCACAGGGCATCCTTTCACCTGCTCTGTGAGTGCCGCTGCCTAGCCTCTCCTTGTGGCCTAACCACAGACACACACCGGTGGTTTTCCTTCATCCACATGTGCGTTTATTCCTCAGTTCTAACGCAAAACAGAACATGCCACAGGTTTACAGCAGGTGGAGGCTTATGCAGCTTTCTCTACTCTCCCGGTCTTACCCTCTGAGCTCCCCTTTGCCTGTTGCTCCCAAATATATATTCTCCAGGCAATTGTCACCTGAGTGCCAGGAATCCCCCACAGAAAACAGAGATGACTTCAATTAACCCTGCAATCTTCCTGTGCTGCAGCAGCCTCACTAGTACTCCACATAGCGCCTTGTCACAACACCAGCTAGAGGTCTGGTGGTGAAATAATTACTTAAAATATACATGATGCATAAAGTCCAACCTTCCCTCCCCCCAAAAATCCTTCTCGACACTCCCAGGGAAAAGCCTGAGGAAGCAGAATGCCTCAGCAGCATTGCCTCGAATGGCACCAAGTCCAGGCAGTGGTGGAACAAAGGACCAGAATCACAGCACCCAGTAAGATCAAAGCCTAAATTCTATGTGCCCTCAACTCCCACTGTGTTCAAGAATTGTTGTGGGTACTCAGCACCTCAGAAGACTGAGCCCCCAATTCAGCACACGACCTCAATGGGATTTAAGCATGCGCTTAAGCACTTTGATGAATACAGATGGACTTATGCCTGTGCCTAAGTGCTTTGCTAATCAGCCTTAACGAGAAAGCATGCATAAAAAAAATGTTTTCCTAGAAGATGTTCAGAATTCCAAGGGGCTCACTTTGACATTTCCACGTACGGGGGTGAAACAATCATGGGGAGAAAAGTATCTTAACTGGTCTGCAACTAAATGTGGAACCGAGATCTAAACGTTCAGAATATTCTTGGTCAGGGCCGGCTCCAGGCACCAGCTGAGCAAGCGGGTGCTTGGGGCGGCAGATTGTTGGAGGCGGCATTCCGCCCAATCCTAGGGCGGCACGGCCGCTTTTTTTTTTTTTTTTTTTTTTTTTTTTT
>NW_020664540.1:16242218-16264138 GCF_002925995.2 Terrapene triunguis | reverse complement strand
TTTTTTTTTTGCTTGGGGCGGCCAAAAAGCCAGAGCCGGCCCTGTTCTTGGTCATGCCCTTGTCAAGTGGCGTAACTCAGCTGAAGTCAATAGAGGTACTCTGGACTTTTACTCCTAACTAAGAAGAGAATCTGCCCTAAAAAAACGAAGTGAAATGAGGTATGAAATTGAAAGAGTAGTTCATTGTGGTGTTATGGCTCTGTGCCTCATTAGAGGATTTGCACTGAAAAGTGTCTGTTACTGAAAACCGAGGAAAGGGAAATTGGAGCTCTGGATATGCACAGCAGCACCGAAGTGTTGAAGCACGACAAACATTTTGAGAGGTGCTACAGGAAATTCTGCTAGCAACTTCACACCGTCCATCATTTGGAAACCTCGCTCTGTTACAAGAATCCAGAATCTTTCTAAATGATCTTTCAAATTGAAAAAATGTGACATCTTCCGATAATTTTAGTTCGCAGGAGCAATGCAAAGCAATGGGATGCCCACTCAGCTTCAAATCCTGCTAGGACACAGAAAAACAAGGACCTCTTTTGTAATTGTTAAGTCAACTTCAAACTACGGGGGCCTGGACTTTTCCTGAGGACAGTATTTTAATCAGAAAGCAAGTCAAGAACATTTCTAGTTCAGTGCTTCAGAAACACAGCAAACAGACACAAGAGCAAAAGTTATTCCAAAGCACAGCCCAGGAAGGCAGTCCCACCTACAAAGACCACTTAGTTCTCAACGATGAGCAAGGTGAAGGGAACAAGGAAACTGCTCAAAGCCCTCCTCTGACATCATAGCTGAGGAGAGCACTTAGATCTGTTATAACTATTCTCCTCTTTTACATCAGTGCAAATCAGGAGTAACCTCACTGAAATCTATTGAGATACATCAGTGTAAAACCGGGGTTAAAGAGGAGGAGAATCAGAATCACAGTTAACAATCTAGCATGTAACCTGATGAATCTGTGGTTGTCATACACACTTCAGCTGGTCACCTGCAGGGGTCAGGAAGACACACACACACACACAGGTGTTTAGTTTTGGGGAGTTGGTTGTCTTTTCTCTGAAGCATCAGGGATGGTCACAGCTGGAGATGGGACATTGGAGAACTGCCAGGGCTCTGAGGTGGCACCAAGCATTCTCTCTTCTGACCTGCTTGGTTCTTGCTCACATGCTCAGGGTCTAACCGATTACCCTGGGTGGGGTGAGGAGGAATTTTCCCCCAGCGCAGACTGGCAGTGACCTTGTGGGGGGTTTTGCCTTCCTCTGCAGCATGTGCATGGAGGTCACTTGCTGGAATTATCAGGGTATATCTCACAATCATTTCCCTGCCATTGCAGGGGTCTTGAGCACTGGTGCACCTCGGTCTCTCCTATTTGCTGCCCGTTGCACCTAGTGGTCTAGCTGGCGGTTGTAAGGGCCTGCAAATCTAGAACCTAGGACCACAGGAGTTCTAGGCTGCTGACACCTCTGCATTGCCACTAAAGGCTTAGGCTGGGTGTCTCCAGGAGGACACTGAAGGTAGGCTCAGCAGGAAGTACTGCCCTGGAGGGCCTGAGTGGCTGCCTTTGCAGCCCACTGATTGGCTGATACTGGTATATAAACCAGGAAGCCATGATAGGAAGCTGTCAGAGCAACACCACAGACTGCCTATCTGCTTCCACTCCAGATCCTGCTTGCTATAGACCCTAAACGCTGACTTCTGACCCTAGCTCATCCTCAACTTCGCTATTCGATTGCTGTCTGTAAGCTGGCCCCTGACCCCAGTCTCCTGGTAACCTGACCCTGCCAGCCTCCTGAAGCCCGACTCTCGGTCTGCCCTCTGGCCTGTCTCAGACTCTGACTTTCCGGTACCTGACCTGATCTGACTCCTGGTCTGACCACTAGGTCAGACCACCCACGTCCCAGTTGTGACATCTGTGGGCTGCAATACTTCGGTCCAGTATTGGTTGTTGGGTTTAGTGTGCGGGGATTGGGGGGTGTTGGTGGCCTGTGACATACAGGAGGTCAGACTAGATAATCTAGTGGTCCCTCCTGGCTCTAAACCCTGACTCTAGCTACAATGGGCCTTGGGATTCAACATCCACTGAAATCTATGGGTAATCTTTCCATTGACTTCAATGTGCTTTGAATCAGCCCCTCAATGAATTAGTGGCAAGAAAATAGACTAAGGAAGGCAGATAAAGCTCTCCTCCTTGCTCTCTAAACATACTGGGATTAAGGCCCTACATTCAAATACTACACTGGAAGAATTAAAGCAAGTGGCAAATGACACACCCCTCGTGGAGATATGATACCAAGCTGATTGGTGCGAAAACACCGAGGCAGACACGTGACTTGGACAGTTCCATCAGTTGGCCCGCGCAGAGGTCTCGGATGAGATGCAGTAGCTGCTCTGCGAATGTTTGTTTCCCCCTATCACTGAAGTCTGACAACTGCCTGACTCTGCAATTTTACATTTTCTGAAGCTCGCGTTGCTGACACCCCTTTATACTCCTTGTAAACTTTCCGTTTGCTTTACAGCTATGAAGCATGCAATACAATACACGCACCACTGCAGTTGCAGGTTAGGCAGCAGCAGAGAGCTGCGTCCTGGACCGTATACAGTTGGTAAGGCTGTGTCACAGCTTCCATTAGAGATGCAGATTTTCAAGGGCTTTAAAATTCATGGCATAAGAACTCCCTGTGGGCCAAAGAAACAGGGTTTGTTAAACTATTGTCCCAGCCTGTGTGTACGGTTTCCTGTAATGCATGGTGAAACGTCAGTTAAGATTGGTGAGAGAGCAAAAAGGTGGTGGTGGTAGTAGGGTAAACTACTCAGAGGTTCCCCTTTATTACATTATAATGCAGGGGGTCTCAAACTGGGGGTTGGGACCCCTTAGGGGGTCGCGAGGTTATTACATGGCGGGTCGCGAGCTGTCAACCTCTACCCCAGACCCCGCTTTGCATTCAGCGTTTACAATGGTGTTAAATATATAAACAAGTGTTTTTAATTTATAAGGGGGGGTTGCACTCAAAGGCTTGCTGTGTGAAAGGGGTCACCAGTACAAAAGTTTGAAAGCCACTGTTCTAATGTAACACCGACAGACCCCAGTCGTCAGCGGGCAGAATTGAACCTGGGGCCTCTGGAGCTTAGTGCATGAGCCTCTACCTCATGAGCTAAAAGCCAACTGGCTGTTAGCTAGGGCTGTAGAGCAGACTCATTTTATCTCTCTCTTTAAGTGGTCTCGGTACCACTAGATGGGACAGAGCACCACACCCAGAAGGTGGGTGGGTTACAATAGTATTGAGTAACATTTTGAAAAAAGATACTTGGGTAACAACTGCCATCTTGGCCGATGTCAGGATGGAACTTGGGGGCCGCAGGCCTAGCCACGTGCGCTTGTAGGAAAATAATATGTCACACACACATCTGAGTGCAACCTAGTCCACAGACCAGCTAGAATAAACCAAGTATGTGAGCTTCCTCAGATGGAGTTAATTGGGAGTTGCCTGCGTATATACGCTTTCTTCACTAACTCCAAGACCTATCCGTTCAACCCAGTACGCATGGGCAGCATGTGGGGGTTCGAGACGCTCTTCTGGAGATTTGTAGTCTGTAGCCCAATGAATTAGTCCTCCATACCTGTAGGGGGCTTTCCTTTTTATCTGTGACAGATCCAAGAGGAAACACAGCAATTACCATATTGGATCAGGTCAATGGCTAGCACTAGAAACACTGCAGTAGACCGCTATGGACAAACTCTCCTCTAGAGAAAATATCCTCCTGGCCCATAACCTGGAATGTAATGACTGCATAATATTCTTCATCCAATAAGTGATCCAAGCACCGTTCAGTACAAACTAGCAGTATTCTTCCTGGGCGAGGGACAACAGACTGTAAATTACTGACCCACAAATTGAGACCGGAGTGCAACCTTTTGAGGCATGGGGTAACTCTCTCATTTTAGGGAAAGGCACAGTGTTTTCGGCTGTGGTCTGTAATAGGCCAGACTGTGACTCACAGTTGAACAGCAGGTTGCGATATGCCTCGCACATCACCACATGGCATGCCATATATGCCACAAAACGTTGCAAGTCAAACAGAAAAGTGTTACGATATGTATTGATCAGGAACAGTTTTGCAGGGTTTATAGGTAGGTTGACCAGATGTCTCGATTTTATAGGGACAGTCCTGATTTTTGGGTCTTTTTCTTATATAGGCTCCTATTACCCCCCCCACCCCCGTCCCGATTTTTCACATTTGCTGTCTGGTCACCCTATGTATAGGTAATTTGTGCACGAACAGGCTATGAGAATCTGGGAGGGCGGGTGCAAATATTATACCTGTTGTGTTGCCATCTCATAATTGTCTTGGAGAAGTTGTTTGGACTGTGCATCTCCAGCCAAATAATCCTTACAAAAGGTCTGATCCTAGTTGCATCGGGATCAATGACAAACCTTCAACTGACTTCAGTGGGAGCAGGACCAATCTTAGAGTACTGCTCTCAGGAACAAAGAAAATCTGTGTTATTGTATTCGCTTCAGGTTCTCATACCACTCACTGCAATAACTATGTCCATTAAAGACATGATTGGGAAGTCCTTTTTGGAATGGGCAACCAAAATGAGGTGGACAGTAGTGCAATAGGAACGTGTCCGTATCTATGAATTTTATTCATTTGCGATATTGCATAGGTAAAGTACTGAGAACCTACATGCTCATTTCACTTGTAGTACTGCTGATTTATAGGCCAGCTGTCTTTTCCAGTTAAATATTCAAATGTTCACTAACGGGAGGAATAATCCGAGGGTTGTGAAGGCATTACCTGCAACCTTTAGCAGCAGGCTTGGAAGGATTTGATTTTTTTCCGTAAATGTCGATAAATGTTGATTTCACCATACACACAGAAACCAGTGACAAAATATTTCCATCGATCATTGAAATTTGCAGATAGGCCAAGAAAGAAAAATGCTGCTTGAGAACTTGGAGTTTGATTTAAGGCTCTTGACTTTGTATATTTTGACGTGACGTTGACAATTTGCGTTTTAATAAAAATAAAGCTTTAGCTTTCTGAATCTCAACACCTGCTGCCATTAATTGTCTGACCAACCAACCAAGAATTCCTGCAACTGTGACAAAATAAAAATGCCAAAAAAACTGCTATCCTCAACATTATTAAAAAAAAATCAAAATCAAATTCTGCCAAGCCTAAGTACATCATTTCCTGTTTGCCAGAGAAGACTGGGGAAACTGATCAAACTTACAGTTTCAGTGTCTGAAATTCTGTTCTATTCAGATTCTTATGCCAGACCCCAGCCTTGTGGTACTTCACGCTCCTTAGGTACCTATATCCCTCCACTACCCTAGCATCCGAGCACCTCACAATCTTTAACATATTTATCCTTGAACAACCCTGTGAGATAGCACTGCCCTATTAGCCCCATTGTGCCGTGGGAAACTGAGGCACAGAGGCTCATATAGGGTGTCTGTGGCAGAGCAGGGACTTGCCCCTCTGTCACCCAAGTGCTAGGCTAGTACCCTCATCACTGACCCATCCTTCTTTTCACATACCTACAGTGACCAATGGAGAGTTTCTTTATATCTGGCAAGCTCAGGCTGTGTGCAAGTAAGCATCTCTCAAACAATGTCTCAGTTACATTGGATCAGAGACCCCTGTCTGAAATGGACATGAATTAATAAACGTCTGACAACTGGAGCAATACCATAGATCATTTAAGGAAGTGAACTACCAAAGAAGACACATTTTAATGGCTAGTCAAACTGTAAATCAAGAGAAGTGAAATTATATCTTTGGGTTGCAACAATTAAAGATCAAAAGGCAACTGACCTATATATTTTCAAGGCCTGAGTTAAAAGGAGATTATTTACAAATCTGGAGTCTGAAAGGTTCCTCCAACAAGCTGGAGACAGCATCTTCAGCAAGGAGCTACAACATAGGATTTCTGCTTTTGGCTTTGCTCTTCTCTGTCCCTAAGTTTGCAGACTAGCATCCCAGACCTTTCCAAGAACTTAAGCAGGGATTTAAGGTTTAAAATCTTATTTGCTGTAACCAGATATTAAAAGCCAGTTGATTCGGGAACTCTACAGTAACGGTCGTAGTTAGTTTATCTGGGGGAATCTTGTGTCTGGCTCTTTTTGAAAAGAATGTTCTTCTGTCCTCCTGCCAGGTGCAGATAACCCTGCCTGATGTGAGTGACAGTCTGATTACTGGCCAGGGGCTAGGAGAGAGATGCAGGCTCTGATCTATTCGGATGAGTCCGGAGATAGAGCATGGACACAGAGATGGAGAAGTGACCTGAAGGAACAGGCCCCGAAGCGACTGAGAAGCCAGCTCCCATAGAAAGTCACTATGACTGAGATGCCTAAGGCACTAAATGCTTTTGAAAGTTTTACCCATGATCAAACTTGTTAAGCAGGAATCTACCTATGGGTGTGGGTTAAATCCTGACAAAGCATGGCAGACACACAGCCATAGCAGACCCTTCCTGCTACCAGACTGCAACGCACAGACGCACCTGACTTACTGTCCAAGTTCCGTATAACAGTTCATCAGCAGGCTGCAGTCACGGGCAGCCACAGCTCTTCCCCCTGGAGCACAGCGACAGCGGGCTGCTAACAGGTACCTCACGCACACAGCCCTAGGCTACAAAGGCTAAAACCAGGGATGTGCTGCCAAAATTTAACAAGGGTTGCTTCAGATGTTTTCTGCTTCAGCCGGAGAGAGACACGAGACATTCCCTGAGTAAAATATCCTCCCCTACGCAGCAAATTAATTCCCCGTTCCAAATTAATGCCCCCGCTAGCCATTAATTCCATGCTCTCATCACCCCATAATCCGTTCATTCCATACTCTCTCCCACCCAATCCCTTAATCCTTTCACCCCCTACCCCAGTCCTCACCCCACCATGGTCCCTGCTCTCAGGACCTCATGGAGTCTCCTCTAGCTATCTATCTCAACTGCTAACTGTTGGAATGGCCCGTGGCATCTGGCGGAGGGGCAGCAGGTCAGGTGGGGACAGGGTGGCTTCAGGTGGTCGACAAGGTGGATAGTTGGGGAATGGAGCTTCTGCCGTTCTGGAGAGGAGTAGATCTCCCCAGGTGTTGGTTGTCTCCCATGCTCAGGAGAGGTGGGGGCTAGACGGGAGCATGTGGTGGAGTGTCTGGGACACAAGGAGGCTCCAGTAGCCCCCTTCATTTCCAGTGTGGGCAAGCAGACACCAACGGGGCAGGGGGTGTCCACTGGAAGCAGCTTTTATAGCTGTGGCAACAGCGGGCACAACGCTGGGCCCAATGGCCGCCTGCCGAGCCACTTCTGGGGCAGGCCCCGTCTCAGAGAGGGTTGGGAATGGTAACGAGGAGAGAGAGCCTTAGCATTTGTATATGGGTCTGTCCCCCCACTCTGTGCCCCTCACAGGGCCCTGTCTGCCACAGCCATACCAGAACGTACAGGGCCAGCCTGAGGGTATTGAGGGGCACACCCCAAACATAACACTGAGTGTGAGTGTGAGAGAGGGGACATTACACCCCTCCCAACCAGCCTTCTACTGCAGTGGTGGAGCCAGTCACATGCTCCATTCACCCCGTGCAATCGGCCATTAGGGAAAGGGCTGAAAACTTAGTAGGTGGAACTATATTTTAACATTTGCAATGAAAACGGGTTGAAGCCATTGACAACTTTCAGTTACTAGTTTAAATCCATGTCACTGAAATTAAACACCCATGGCTGGCCCACATCAGCTGACTCGGGCTTGCAGGACTCAGCTGTGGAGCTATAAACTGCATGAGCGGGGGAAGGGTCCCAGAGCCTTGACAAAGCCCCGGCTGGGATGATTTAATTGGAGTTGGTCCTGCTTTGAGCAGGGGGTTGGACTAGATGACCTCCTGAGGTCCCTTCCAACCCTAATAGTCTATGATTCTATGACTTCTCTTCATTCACAGCTTCTGGGACAACCACACGGCCTTCTGTATTGCCATTTCCAATTCACTCTCTGCAACGTCCTGTGTCCAGTGGACAGGGCACAGGCTGGGCATCAGGAGACCTGGATTCTACCCCCAGCTTGGTCACAAGGTCAGGCAGTAGACCTGAGAAAGTCACCTCTCTCTATGCCTGTCTCCTTTCCCATCATCTTGTCCGTTTATATTATAGTAGCTTCAAAGCAGGGACTGTCTCTCCCTATATTTGTGTAGAGCACTTAGCATGGTGCGGCCCCTGGATGCTGCTGTAATATAAATAACACTCCCCCACAATGACCCACAATTAGCCCTGATTTGAGTTCTCACGCCTCCCATGTAGCTCGGGTTTTAACAAAGTACTTCTCAGAGCTATCCGTGAAGCTGACTCAGTGTCACAGCCACCCATCCACCAAAAGTCCCAAAACGTCAGGAGTCAGACTCTCGACAAAACAAATCTCAGAAGTTATGACCTCCATGAGAACAGCCTGGGACAAAAATGCGGCCTTATTTATAGCCAGTTTCAGCTCAGCCTCTACAGACACAGAACAAGGACCAATGGTCTCAAGTTGCAGTGGGGGAGGTTTAGGTTGGATATTAGGAAACACTATTTCACTAGGAGGGTGGTGAAGCACTGGAATGGGTTACCTAGGGAGGTGGTGGAATCTCCTTCCTTAGAAGGTTTTAAGGTCAGTCTTGACAAAGTCCTGGCTGGGATGATTTAGTCGGGGGTTGGTCCTGCTTGGAGCAGGGGGTTGGACTAGATGACCTCCTGAGGTCCCTTCCAACCCTGATCTTCTATGATTCTATGACACAGTATCCATTGACACGGGCTGCCTTTTCTCGTTGCTTCCTGCGATAATTTTTAATGACAAACGAATGCACTCACCTGATGTTCTCGGGCTGCATCCTGGGCAAACATGGCTGCCTACCAAGCCTATTTCAGACCAGTGTTCAGCTGCACCATGCTGCTACGCTCCAACCCCGAGATTGCTGGTACAGAGCTGGATGCTAGGACTCCGTTGCGCATTTTAAATGCTATGAGCCAAGAGTCACAGACAAAGCAGGCAGCTAAACAAGCAAAGGATCGGCAGCAAACTCCAGGGTACCCTGGAGAAGAGCTCTGATAATGTCTTTAATAATGGTCCGTTGACCTTGGTTTAACTTGCCTACTGTTAAAGATTCTACAGGAGGCAAGTTTCCCCAAGCGCTGTGGAGTAGAAAGTGGCCTGGAGTTCAATAAATTCTCAAGAGTAAATTATCCACCCACTGTTCCATTCAGCTGCTGCGAGGAAAGCGAACTTACAAGAAAATGCAGAAACTAGACTGTGCTAATTCTGGAACCTGTTGAATTGGAGATTAAATTATGACTAGGCCATTGTCAGACGAATGCAAGGTAAAAAAAAAAAAAGAAAAAAGGAAAGAACTGTCTGGCTCGGTCCCCTACTGAGAAGCAGTAAATCCCGGACAAAGATTAATGAAGAGCTCCACCTACTGGAATCCATTTCTCTCAAATTCTGAGGGAAAACTGCAAAAACAAGTCAGGGATTTTTAGCCCAAACGGTGCAACAAAACTTGTCTGTTCGAGATAATGAAGTGCATCGTTTCACCTCTGTATTCTGCGCGTCCGCTGCTGTAGTTCTCTATCAAAGACTCGTAATAGGAACACTCCCATCTACTAGCAGTATTCCCTTGGCCATTGCCTCACCATTGGCTTTTATTCCAGCCATAACAGGGATGGCTGTACAAATTATGTTCAGGGCTCTTTCAAAGGCTACATTTGATAGCTGTAACAAATGGCATCCCTCCCTCGTTCATGCCAGCTCAGTCTGAAGCTATCAGGGGGAAATGAAAACCAATCACAGGTAATATTCCCCCACACCTAAGCCTGATTTTCTGCATTTTCTTGCCCATTTTATTTGATCTCTATCACAGGAGAGGTACAATTGCTGCATGTTATTCTGACTCTTGACTGTGTGCTGGTGCTGGGTTAAGGGTCTGATATTTGTAGCAGATTGGTCAATACAGGAAAAAGAATTTTGTCCTGGCCCTATAAAAATAAAAATGTAAGACAAGTTTTTATGCTCAATCTGTATGATGTGCTCAGCAATTGCATGGGGGAAATGAAGGGTAGAACTGTCTCGGGACAACCGAATCATTTTGATCTTGATTATGCCACTTCTGATGGCTGGCCAGCTGTTGTGGGTTCTAATGGAGCCTCTTGGGAGATGAGGGAGAGGGGCCGTGCTCTGGATTGTCTCATGACAAAAATTAGATTAATCAGTTTCAAGTCCCAAGAAAAGGGGACAGCTAGAGAAAGCAGTAGCACAACTAACAGTACTGAGGTCTGGCAGGATATTGCTCCAAATGAAGTTTGCACTCCACTGCTACCCCAAGGTACGCTGGTATAGCTACTAGCACTGTCACTTGTTCCCTGCCTCTTTACTGGACAGAGGTAACGGATACTTCACTGGCTCACTGAAAGCAAATGACTCTCTCAGCCCAGCACCTGGGAAGACAGGCGATCACAACCATTTTCTTCCACAAACAGAATCTGGGGCATGTCAGCTTTACAACTTGTCATTTACCACCAAGATATTCTTTTCAAAAGGACTTTGAATATTTTACGTCACCTGCCCAGAGCAATGAGAATCAGAGGTAGGCGTCTGAAAAGGGCAAACAGGCAGGACAAGTTCAAGTGAAGAGCAGTCAATTTAAGATCAACTGCTAATGTCTGGGATGAGTGTGTCCCAGTTTGTCAGGTTAATACTGACATATACAAATAAGCAGTTGATTCACCATTCTGGACTAACCAACCCTCCAAATGCACGGACGTCATCTCTGCACCATGCAGTGCTGACCAATGCCATGTTGTCAACAAACAGCCCTTTTTTGCAGCATCCTGGCTTTATCATCTGTTTCACCAAGAGCAAGACTCATTCACCATCCTGCAATGGCCATAAACCAAAGTGCCAATCATCACTGCACTTACTCCGGTTTTACATCAGTGTGACTCCATTGATATCCATCAAGTTGCACTGGCATAAAATTAGAGTGATGCAGGGTCTACACAGGGTCTGCACTTACCAGGGATTCAACGTGCGGTGATCGATGCATAGGCAGTTGATTTAGTGGGTCTAGTGAAGACCCGCTAAATCGACCATCAATCGCTCTCCCATCGACTCCTGTACTCCACCTGAACGAGAAGCACAAGGGGAGTCGACGGGAGAGCGTCTCCCATCCACACAGCGTAGTGTGGATCCCACGGTAAGTAGATCTAAGTACGTTGACTTCAGCTATGTTATTCACGTAGCTGAAGTTGCGTAACTTAGATCGATCTCCCCCGTAGTGTAGACAAGGCCTAAGACTGATATAGCCAGTAGGAACATAAGAATCGCCAGTCTGGATCAGATCCGTAGTCCATCTAGTCCAATATCCTTTCTCAGACAATGAAGAGTATCAGATACTTCAGAGGACAATGCAAGAATCCCGGCAGCAGGCAGTTATGGATAATCTTCCCACAGGGAAAGTTTCTTCCTCACCCTTAACAGTTAGGGGTTGACATAAGTCCTGAAGCTTGAGGGTTTCGATCCCTGCAGGAATTGTTGATTTCTTTAATACTTAGCATAACAGCTCTGAATATTCTTGTCCATATAAATGCCCAGTTCTTTTCAGGATCCTTCTGCACTCTTGGCTTCAATGAAAGAATATTTGTGGCCCCTATAAAAATACTTTTTAATCAATTCCATTGGCCAAGCCACTGCTATGACAGGAACAGGCCTCTCAAATCAGGACTGCATGTGCACTCGGAGGGTAACAAGTTACATGTAAAAAAAAATACATATGAAACAGATTTACAGTGCATATAGTTTTGAAAATTCATCTTTCCTTAACAAAAATGTCTGCAGTGAAGCAAATCTCCCAAAGCAACTCATTCTGTGCAAGCCTTATTAGAATTACCTTTGAATTTCAATTAATTGAAAGTAATTAAATCTATTTTCATGTCTGAGTGAAATGTAATACCTTTTAATATTATATTGTGTTCAAGGAGATGAATATAACTTTAATTAAAAAATGCAAAAAGGAAACAAATTTAAAAGAACTACTTCTGAGAACATGCAGCTTCATTACACCTACCAAGTCGGGGCTTGGGAGACAAAATATTGTAGCATCAGGTGAATGCCAGACTTAGAAAATAGAATTGATTAGAAGCTGATGAGGAGTGAAATCAAAGTGTATCCATTGATCAAATGGAGTGAAATGCAAAACTAATAAACAGCACAAACAGTGAAAAGTCATTTCCAACTCAGAAATTCTGTCTATTCCGATAAACTCAGGTGACATCAGTAAGACAGGTAAGGAAATATACTTGTTTTGCTGGCCTATGTGCAATGAGTTAGACATTTCCGACCAGTTCCAAGTAGACAGGCAAAAGCCATAACCACCATTGACACTAATCACCATTCTTGACGGCAGCCCCAGTAGATTCCCCATGGAAAGTCCAAGGATGGAATAATACCAAAAAACCTAGATCTTCTCTAGCACTTTTCATCCACAGACCTCAAAGCGTGTCACAAAGGAGGCCAGTATCAGGTTCTCATTTAACAGATGGGGAAACTGAGGCACAAAAAGGGACAGTGTGACTTGCCCAAGGTCACCCAGCAAACCAGTGGCAGAGCCAGGGAGTGTACCCAGGTCTCGTGAGTCCCAGTCAAGTGTCATAACACTAGGCTACATTAACTCCCATAAGGAACGGATACTGAACTTGCCTGGGAGGAGGTCCTCCAGCGCAGGTGAAATTAGTGTCAGAACTGACAGGAGTTTTTTCAATGTAATTCTTTTCACCATTTATAGGTTTATCGAGGGGGGGAGGGGGGTTCATTTCACTCAGTTCAATCAGTAGACAGACTAGTGAGTTAAACAGAAGTCTAACAGTCAGGTTCTTACAGCTAGCATTTCAAAGAAACAGTACACGAATCCGCCTCCCAAAAAGGATTTGAGTACACAGAAGCTGGGTTTAATTTGAGCCAGGGCTTGCCAGGCTGAGCCCTGGCACCTCTGGGCTTGCCACGTCAGTTATGAATGTAAAAAACTTGCTTGAGCCCCGGCACCTCTTTCATTACAAATTAAGCACTGCTCAGAAGCTCCTGGATTCAGCAACTGCACACATCTGTGCTGTTCTTCTGGGCAGGATACAGACTTCTGCAACACATTTCCAAGGTCATCGATTTTACACCAGCCCTTTCCACCCACCCCGCCCATCTTTAAAAAAAATCCCATCAAATAATGCAAACAAATAGCAGCTGGACAGACTTGTTCGTGTCACTGCAAAGCACACTCAGACTTGGTGCAAGGGGAAAATGCTGCCTATCCCTTTACCAAACAGTTACAAGGGTTGGGGGGAAGCAGCTGATGTAACAGAGTCAGGGCTGGATTTAGCTTATTAATTCAGCCATGTAAAAGGGGCTCAGCATCGGTTGCATTAGAAAGGAGGGGTTTGATCATTCTCCAGCACGCATTGCGGACTCCCTGTCAGTGCAACTTTAAAAGTAGCTGGTCCATATTGCTGTGCAAAATGTTCATCTAGACCTGAAATCAGGGTGGGTCCCTGGTCTACTCCAGGTTCCAGCCCAAGGACCCTATCAGCAACAGCCAAGGTCTACCTAGTCTTAACTCTCGCTGCTCTTTCCCTGGGCTTCTTCCTCGCACTTCCTCTGGGTAACCCCCTTCTGTCAGGGACAGGAGCACTGGAAGCTCCCTGGCCCCTGAACCACAGCCACACCCCTGTGCAAACCCTCCCCCCGAGGGCCCGCCACTCTGCTGCCTTCTTCCCCCAAGGCCCCACCCACCGCTCGCTCCTCTCCTCCCCATCACTCACACTTATGGCTGGTAAGAAGTGGAATGGCATAACCCTCCCACTTTTAAAAGTGATGAGGCCACAGCCCCCCCGGCCTTCCCTGTTCCTACGCCCCGGATCCCAAGGCTTTTGCTCCCCGCAGGTTTCCTCCTACCCACCACTCTGTGCCCAGAGAGGGATGCAGCTTCTCTCCCTGCAGTGCCCTTCTTTTCTTTTCCGGTCATTTTACGACGCAGCAGCCTCAGCACCCTAGGCTATGGCCACCACCTATTGCAGGTTTTGCCTAAGTTAAAAAAAAAAACAACCCTAGATCCTCAAATCACAGTAATGCTTTTATGAATGCTACCCCACTTTCCCAGCACTCTCACCAGTCCTTTCAGACTATGCTTAATAAATATAAATTACCATTCAGGTCACAGTGACCTGTTAGCATTAACGATAGTTACTTCGCTTCTTCTAGCATAACTGTTAAGTACAACACTATCCTCACGTTTGGGACCTATTTCATAGAACCTTCATCCTTTATTCTCTTTGCTCCATAGTTCTCGCCTTTCCTTCTTAAGTTCTCTCTTAACCAAGCTTTTGAAGTCCTGTTTACTCAGAGGCAGGGCCGGTGCAAGGAAGTTTCGCGCCCTAGGCGAAACTTCCACCTTGCGGCACCCCCCCCCCCCCCCAACCCCCCCCCCCCCGGCCGCCCCCCCCCCCCCCCCCCCGCGGCCCCCCCCCCCGACCACCCCCCCCCCCCCCCCTCGGAAGCCATGCAGCAGCTCCCCACCCCAGCTCACCTCTGCTCCGCCTCCTCCCCGAGCACCCGGCCCCTGCTCTAATTCTCCTCCCCTCCCAGACTTGCGGCGCCAAACAGCTGATTGGTGCTGGGAGGTGGGAGAAGTCGAGCGGCCCAGGAACGCTGTAAAAAAAAATTGGGGGCACTGCTTTTTGGCGCCCCCAAATCTTGGCGCCCTAGGCAACCACCTAGTTTGCCTTAATGGTAGCACCGGCCCTGCTCAGAGGGATCTTTTATATCAACCTTCTCATTTTTAAGACACTTTTCACTGCTTTATGTGCCATTTCATTGCCTGGTATCCCGACAAGCGCCAGAAGCCACACTATTACTATACGTACGCCTAGTTGTACTATCTCGGTAATTAAGGACAATATTTCATTGATTAAGTTATTCCTGCTGTCCGAGGCTACTTTTCTAATTGCCATTACTGATAAAGAGTCCAATGGGCTAGCAGACATAGTTGGACGCATATTCTTTATCTAAGTCAATGCCAACAGCATGCTCATCAATTTGGCCATCATAACGGCCTCAGAATTGGATAATTTCATAAATCTCTTCATTCCAAATTCAGGGATACAAAAGGCCATTCCCACTCTACCCATGGTGCCATCTCTAGAGCTGTCAGCATAGATTTGGCAATGCCGACCCCATCTGCCATGTATAAACTCACAAATCTCACTCATCATATTTGACAGTCCTGCTCTTTCCTTTGTTTTATTGCATCATTCCAAATCCACAGGTGGCAAGACAACAGTCCAGTTATAGTTTGATTTCCCATAGCTAAAGATTTTAATTTCTTTCAGACCTTCCTTTTCACCCAAGTCTTTTACCCACCTTTTGACCCTGTTAGCAAGTGAGAGTTTGTGGTGCCCAATCTCTTCTTGTCTGCTTAATTTCCAGCAGTCTTGGTACATTTGCTTAGTACTTTTATCTTCACTCTTTCCATTAACCTTCACCCAAAAGATTCAATCTAACAATTTAATCTTTAAATTTATAGGCATTTCCCCAGTTGGTACCTGCAGCATAGACAACAGAGTCATAATCATAGAATATTAGGGTTGGAAGGGACCTTAGGAGGTCATCTAGTCCAACCCCCTGCTCAAAGCAGGACCAATCCCCAGACAGATTTTTACCCCAGTTCCCTAAATGGCCCCCTCAAGGAGGGAACTCACAACCCTGGGTTTAGCAGACCAATGCTCAAACCACTGAGCTATCCCTCCCTCACACCACATGCAATTCGCAGAGGTTAGGCTTGGATCAGTTCTAATTTAAGTGTTGATTTAGAAGTAGGATTAAAGGCTCGACACACAGAATCACTAACTGGTCTTATTAGTGCTCTAATAAAGCATCAATAATGTGTTCTTTTCTGCACCCCAACTGTTCCCAGCAACACTTTTAAGCAGATTCATCCTACCTTTATATTTAGTCTTGATGTTATCTATATGACCCTTCCAGGTTAGGAGTTACGATCAATAAACTAAGAATGTAAAATTGTGCACCACCTGTATTTTTTCTGTATAGAGATATAGGTCCCAATCTTCCCTTTTTTTGAAGATCGTTCCCTTTGTTTTAGCAAGTGAGAACTTCAATCCCCAAGTATCTCCCCATTCTGAAATCTCCCTGAGCACCTCATTGCTTCTCTCCACAGCTCTCTTACATCTTTAATGTTTGGCCCATATAGCGCAGTCATCTGCAAATAGGGCGATACCTATTCCTGCCCGTAGACTCTCCGGGAGATCATTAATCATACTGTTAAACAGGGCTGGGCTGATAACACTCCCCTGTGGAGCGCCATTAGTATGTTTATAAATATTCAACAGAGCCGCCCCCATCCTGACTTGTACAGTTCTATCACTTAAGAAGTCTCTTATCCACCAGAACATTCTTCCTCTTATTCCAATAACAGCTAGTTTATACAGCAAGCCTTCCCTCCACATCCTGTCAGACACTTTTTCAGTGTCCGAGAAGACCGCTATCAAACTCTGTTCATGGTTTTTTGTATTGGTTTCCAGTCTTATAATTTGATCAATTGTGCATCTTCCTTTCCTGAAACCACTTTGTACAGTTTATAATTTCATTTTCCCCAAGTACAGTAGAACCTCAGAGTTACAAACTGACCGGTCAACTACACATCGCATTTGGAACCGGGAGTACGCAATCAGGCAGCCACAGAGACCACACAAAAAAAGCAAATACTGACTATACAGTACTGTGCTAAACGTAAACTACTAAAAAAATAAAGGGAAAGTTTAAAAAATAAGATTTGACAAGGTAAGGAAACTGTTTCTGTGCTTGTTTCATTTAAATGAAGAGGGTTAAAAGCAGCATTTTTCTTCTGCATAGTAAAGATTCAAAGCTGTATTAAGTCAATGTTCAGTTGTAAACTTTTGACAGAACAACCAGAACGTTTTGTTCAGAGTTATGAAAGTTTCAGAGTTACAAACAACCTCCAGCCCCAAGGTGTTTGTAACTGAGGTTCTCCTGTATGTTACTAATCTCTCATTTATCATTCTTTCTGTAATTTTGCTCACACATAGTGTTTGACAGGTTTTCCTATCGGTATAACCACCACTTGCTTCCATTCTGCCAGTAGCATTTCTTTTCTCCATATATTGTATAATTTCAATCAATTCTTAAACTCCCTCCCTGTAGGTGCTTAACCATTGCATTACATATGCTATGCTTGCCTGGGACTATATATCTACTTTTGTCTATGCAGTGTGGTTGTAGCCATGTCAGTCCCAGGATATTAGAGAGACAAGGTGGGTGAGGTAATATCTTTTATTGGACCAACTTCTATTGGTCAGAGAGAAGCTTTCGACCTACACAGAACTCTTCTTCAGGTCTGGGAAAGATATTGAAAGTGTCACAGCTAAATACAAAGTCAAGCAGGTAGTTTAGCATAAGTAGTTCATATGCTAAGGGCCCTGTGAAGGAGCAGAGAAACTGCTGCCTCGCACAGCAGGGGTTAAAGAAAACCTGTGGGTTCAGCTAGCCCTGCCCCCTATATTTGCGGCCAATGTCAGGCCTCGAGGGGGGAGAAAAGAAGGGAGCTTGGTGCAGTCAGGCGCTGACTGGCGAGGAGGCAGGAGTTTGCTGTTTACCTGCCTGAAGGTGTGGAGCAGCAACCTGCCAGCCAACGCAGCCACTGGAGGCAAGAAAACCTTCCCCTTGCCAAGGGGAGCCTGCAGATAAGCCCCAACTGCGGGGTAACTAGATTAGAGGGGCCACACCCCAAACTAATGAGACTTGAGTAGGAAGTAGCCCTGGGAAAATGATTTGGACTGTCCCCCTAATCAACGATCTAGTCACTAGGCCACCGGGCTACCCTCATAGTGAAGTAGTCCTTAACACCCTCTAGTCCTAAAACAAAAAGGGGAGTTAAGGGGTTACAGATTGTTGTAATAAATCATAAATCCAGTGTCTTTGTTAAGACCATGAATTTTAGTGTCTAGCAAAGATGAATTTAAGCTCCCAGGCTCATCTTTTGAAAGTGTTGTGTAGGTTTCCTTTGAGGATGAGGACTGATACCCTGTTTCCCCGAAAGTAAGACATCCCCCGAAAATAAGACCTACTTCCAGTTTTGCCTCTCGCTGTAATATAAGGCATCCCCCCGAAAATAAGACCTCCCCGATAATAAGGCCACCCCGGAATATAAGGCCCCGAAGCTCCAGGAAAAATAAGACCTCCCCTGAAAATAAGACCTAGCGCATCTTTGGGAGCAAAAATTAATATAAGACACTGTCTTATTTTCGGGGAAACAGGGTCAGTTGTACAGTTATTGCTGTGTGAAAAGTGTACACCCAAGGTAATATGGGGTTTTTGTTTTATATTCCTGTGTGACTTCATTTTAGAGAGTGTAGTGATTTTAGAGAGTGTAGTGATTATCTGGTTTCACCCACATACTAGTTGTTGGGGCATTTAGTGCACTGGATGAGGTACACCACATGTTGTGATAGGCATCTGTAGAACTTATGTATCTTGAAAGGTATATTGTGGGAGGTGTTGATCATTGTAGTAGTGAAAATATGTCTACAGGTTTTGCATCTGTTGTTCTGGCAGGATCTGGTGCTGCTTTGAGTTGGTGTGTCCTGGTCTGTGGGGATCTTGCTTCTGATGATGAAGAGCTTGGAGAGGTTGGGGGATTGTTTGAAGGCCAGAAGAGGGGTTCAGGAAAGATTTCTTTCAGAATAGGGTCCCCATTGAGTATGGGTTGTACTTGTTTGATGATACCCCCTATTTATTTCTGTGTTGAAGCAGGTTCTCTGAGGGTATTTGGGTGGGTCGTTCCATGATGCAATCTACTTGAAATCTAACCACTAGCTAATGATCAAACTAGCAGACAAAGGGGATGCCATTGTAGTCCTCGACCATGATGACTACATACACAAGGCCAGCTGACAAGTCTCCAGTACCACCTACTATAAGGAAATCAAAGACAACCCCACACCACAATTTACCCAGGAACTTAAGGATATCATCAAATCCTTCCCCAAACAAGTCCAAGACAAACTCATCCTCCATGAACCCATCCCAGGGAGCTTCTACATGCTTCCCAAGATACACAAACAAGGGAACCCAGGCAGACCCATCATATCTGGCCTCAACACTCTTATTGAAGGAATATCGGGACTCATAAAAACATCCTCAAACAATTCACCACACAAAGGACCCGCTTCCTCCAGAACACAACCGACTTCCTCCACAAAGTCTTTAACGGTAACAACCTCCCGCAGTACACCATCCTTGCCATTATGGATGTCAGGTCCCTATACACCAAGATCCCTCACAATGACAGCATAGCTGCCTGCCCCCAATATTTACAAGACAATGGAAAACCCTCATATATACACCCAAAACTCATCCATTTCATCCTCACCCATAACAATTTTACATTCAACAACAAACACTTTGTCCAAACTATGGGAACAGCCATGGATACTAGGATGGCTCCCCAATATGCCAACCTCTTCATGGGCTGCCTTGAAGAAGAATTTCTGGACAAATGCATCACAAAACCAATGATGTACCTGAGATACATTGATGATATTTTCATCCTCTGGACAGATGACTTAAACTCCCACAAATTTCCACTGTAACTCCAACCACTACCATCTGTTCATTAAACTGTCTCTGTAAAACTTCCACACTAGCACCAACTTCCCGGACACCATGATCAGCTTCAACAAAGGAATCCTAGTAACCACCCCAAACACACCAAGAAATCTGTTATCTACAGCCAGGCACTCTAGTACCACAGAATATGCTCTGAGGAGAAAGTTAGGGATATACACCTCAACACACTCAAAACTGCCTTCACCAAACAAAGACACTCCACCAGAGAAGTTGATTGCATCATGAAACAGGACACCCAAATACCCATTCCACCAAAGAGCTAGATTTCTTAGTTTGTGGCAATTCAATGTCTTACATACAGCTAGGTTGGCTGCTGCTACAACTACCTTTCTTATATTATCATGAAATTCCTCTAGATATTCACTTCTATAATTGATACTTAGATACTCAGTACACTTACCCTTTAAGCTTCTGCAATTTGCTTTTCTAAAGCTCCAGGTAGGAATTCCTTCAGTTTTTTCAACATTACCTTGGCCTTGATATGTAATTACCATGGGGAAATGATTACTTCCCATTCCATCTTCTTTATAGATTTCCCAGCTGCATTTGTTGCCATATTGCTTGTTGCAATTCCCAGATCTAAACATGAGACAGTTCCATCCACCAAATTAAACCTAATAGGTGCTCTACTACTGAGCAATACCAGGTTGTGCATATCAGTTCCAGGTGCTTGCCATTATAATCAGTTTTCCTGCTTCCTCATAATTCATTATGGCTATTAAGGTCTCCACAAATAATAGATGGGCCTTTGACCCCCTTAACTAACTCTTCCAATTCTAGATTGTCTAGTATTTTACATGGGTTGTAAACATTATCAATTCATATGAAAGTGCTATTATTCTCAACGGTGTTGTACTCAAAACTGAAGTACTGGACATCTATTTCAATGTAACTAAGACCTTCCTTTATAAATATACAGACCCTCCTCTTTCTCTTGTTATTTCTCTGTCACATCTGATTATATCATACCCTGGAAGTCTAAACGCAAGTTCTCACTAACCATGTTTCTTGCACACATATCACATCAGGTTTGTTTTCCATTTCAAAAAGAGTTTTTTCTTTAATTCCTGACCAGGTGTTATTAAACTGTGTGTGTTCCAGCAAAAAACTATTAGAACCATGTTGTTTAAACTATACTATTACTTTCACTTAAAATTGCATGAATGCCATCTATGGAGAGATTGCAAATACTTCTCCGCCGCTTTTGTTATAATTTTTATTCCTTCAACCTTCTTCCCTGTCTATAAAGTGCAATTAATCACTCCTATCATAAATGCTATACGTCTCTCTTTGCCTACGAGCTGTACATCTTCATCTATTCCCCTTAGATTATCTTTCCTGTCCTAAGCTGCCTATTATTGTACCAGTAGCTCTTTTCCCTCACTGGCATCTTCCTCCTTCTCCACATTCCACTGTGAATATCTCTCAGCCTCTCCCAGCCTGGCATGCTCAGCCCTACTACACCAGCCCTACTTCTGCACTCAACTTCCAGGCTTTACACAAGTTCAGCCTGCTCCTGTCCAGCTGGGCTTCATGTTCAGTTACTGCTAATCCAGCCCTGCCTCTCCTCCAGGGGCAGCCTATAAGGTTAATTGGCCCTTTTTGACCTGCTCAGGATTTGTGCAGGGTGGACACCCTGTGACGGGTTGGATCACAGAAACCCCCTGGGGCTGCCACCTGATGTGCCAAGACTACTTCTGCCCCTGCTTTCCCTGCCCTCCCAGCTTGGGACTTCAGTGCCCTGCCTGGTTTGAGCCAGACCTGCTAGCCTGCTGCAAACCCAGACCCAGCTCTGAACCACGTCCCCTAACAGCTGTAGGCTTAACTGAACGCAACTTACAGAAGAGTTCCTGTCTTTAACACTCAGATGCTCAACTCCCAATGGGGTCTAAACCCAAATAAATCCGTTTTACCCTGTATAAAGCTTATACAGAGTAAACTCATAAATTGTTCGCCCTCTATAACACTGATAGAGAGATATGCACAGCTGTTTGCCCCCCCCCCCAGGTATTAATGCAGGGGTCGGCAATGTTTGGCATGTGGCTAGCCAGGGTAAGCACCCTGGCGGGCCGGGCCAGTTTATTTACCTGCTGACGCGGCAGGTTCGGCCGATCACGGCCCCCACTGGCCGCGGTTCACCATCCCGGGCCAATGGGGGCGGTGGGAAGCCGCGGCCAGCACATCCCTCGCCCACGCCGCTTC
>NW_020664540.1:16230992-16242118 GCF_002925995.2 Terrapene triunguis | reverse complement strand
AGGGTGCTTACCCTGGCGAGCCGCGTGCCAAACGTTGCCGACCCCTGTATTAATGCATACTCTGGGTTTATTAATAAGTAAAAAGTGATTTTATTAAATACAGAAAGTAGGATTTAAGTGGTTCCAAATAGTAACAGACAGAACAAAGTCAATTACCAAGCAAGTCTATGTCTAACACAGTAAGAAAACTGAATACAGATAAAAACCTCACCCTCAGAGGAATTCCAATAAGCTTCCTTTTACAATCTAGTCTCCTTCTAGTCTGGGTCCAGCAATCACTCACACCCCCTGTAGTTACTGTCCTTTGTTCCAGTTTCTTTCAGGTATCCTTGGGGGTGGAGAGACTCTCTCTTTAGCAGCTGAAGACAAAATGGAGTGGTCTCCCACGGGCTTAAATAGACTTTCTCCTCTGGGTGGAGACCCTCTCCTCTCTCCTATGCAAAGTCCAGCTCCAAGATGGAGTTTTGGAGTCACCTGGGCAAGTCATGTCCATACATGACTCAGAACTTACAGGTAGCAGCCATGATTCACATGCTGCCTTGAACGTCCTCAAGTAGACTTCTTATGTGGATTGGAGCCTTCCAAGATCCATTGTCCGTTAAATGCTTCTTGATGGGGCACTTAACTTGCACATTCCTGTCTCAAGAAGCTGACCAAATGCTTTACTAAGGCTACTTAGAAATCAAGCAAGTACACAGCCAATATTCATAACTTCGAACACAAAAATGATGCATGCCTACAAATAGGAGGAATAGATTCAGTAGACTATAACCTTTACATAGACAAGTTACATGGCATATGTGGCATAAAACATATTCCAGTTATGTCATATATACATTCATAAGCATATTGCCATAAAGCCTTATGGGGTGCAACGTCACACACCCCAACACACAGACATTGACCCAAATCAAACCCCTCAGATCCCAACCCTTCAGAAGGTCTAGGTCCAGACCCGGGGAAGAGATGTGTGAAGCTCAAAAGCTTGTCCTTTCCACTAAAAGCAGTTGGTCCAAGATGTTACCTGCCCTACCTCGTCCATCTTAGATCCAGATGCAAAATCTAGCTCCAGATGCAAACTTTGTCGGCACATGGCCAGGCCGAGCCAAATCCCCAGTTCTAAACATTCCCCCCCCCCCCCCCCAAAAAAACCTTTGGAAATGCTCAGATTCTAGCTGCATGCCTCAGCCCCAATTCTGTTAAACATAAGTTACTTTCTTTCACGAAGTCACCTCTGAAAGCACAGAGCACCGCAGTGCCTGCAATGTAAGCATTTCAATTGTTCAGACATTTTATTCCTCTTTAATCACATCGGATGAGATTTTAATTCACTCTTTCAGTTTTCAGGCTGGTTGAGCAGTCAGACTGGCTCTTATCCCGTCTCTGATAGGATCCCGAATTTAATGAGTCCACAAAGTTCATGTCCACAGGTTCCCATCTTAATTTAAAAAAAAAAAAAAGATACATCAGTGTATTCCCTATTGATCAGGTGGCTTAGTGGGGATCACAGCAGACAGGCTGAGAAAGGAAAGTTAGTCTGTCCTCAGGATTCTGTTCAAATACATCTGTACTCGCTTGAAATGCCTCAGAGCTGGCCCTCGGGAACGTTCAGCTCCCAAGAGACACCAAATCAGATACATCCATAGTATCAACGGTCTTTCTGACCTCCTTTTGTTTGGGACAAAGCTGCCAAAAAGGTGTGATGCACCCTTCTCCCAATACTCTTTTGCTCAGAGGCAACAGCAGCTAAGGAGAACCCTGGCAGCATTGAATCGAAGGGCTGGAAGAGACCCCAAGAGGTCTCTAGTCCAGTGCCCTGCACTCAAGGCAGGACTAAGTATTATCTAGCCCATCCTTGACAGGTTCATGGCTCCAATGGAGCCTGAAATGCAGAGAGGAGTTGCCACCCAGTTTCTATGCCAATTTCCCCAGCCTCCGGCAGACCCGGGGCCAGGGGTTCCTGGATTCGCAGGGGTGGAATCATCCAGTTTTGCAAACATAGCAGCACAGGGACTGTTTAAGCAAGTTGCTGTCCCTCTGCTCTCCCTCCTCCTCCCCAGTCCCTCGCCAGCAGTTCTGAATGGACCAATTTTCTCTTTACATCCTGTCAACAGCCAGCACATCTGAAGGAGCCTGCACTGTTAGCAGAAATTCTTTCTGCGGATCAGCATTTGCTGCCGTATTTCTTTTTGCCCCTCAAATTAACCTTTCGCTGGATTCTGCTTATGTTTCTCTAGCTCTCCCGGCTCTTCCCCTCACCAGATTGTTCATATTTTCCTTAAGCCTTCTGTTTCTTGCTTTACAGCTCTTCTCAGACCACATTGTCCCCTGGCTCTGTTTGTTGTTGTTTAGACACGATGGGTCTATCTCCTGATGGTCCTTAGAGGGACACTGCCATTACAGAACTATTGTATTAAAGATATTCCTTACCTTGGTCACTAACAATGCCTTCTGTTATTACACCTGAAACCATGACAAAAATCATTAGACAGGAAGAATGGGTTGTGGTCAAGGCAGCCAATTGGGATGCAGGAGACCTGGATCCAAATTCCAGCACGGCCATAGATTCTGTGGTTATGTCCACACTACAGAGAAAAACCTGCGGTCTCAGAACCCAGGTCAACTGACTCAGGCTCCCAGGGCTAAAAATAGAAGTGTGGCTATTCCCACTCAGCCTGGAGCCCAGCTGTGAGATCCAGCAACAGGGGAGGGTCTCAGAGTCTGGGCTCCAGCCCGAATGGCAATGTCTACACTACTATTTTCTTTGCAGTGTAGACATAGCCTGTGTGACCTCGGGCAAGTCACTTAGTGTCTCTATGCCTCAGTTACCTGCCCAGTCTGTGAAATGCAGGTAGCAATCTTTTCTACCACCTTCTGTATGTGTTGTCTAGGGCAGAGACAGTCTTACCGGGTGTTTGCACAGCATCTAAACAAGGAGGCCTCTACCTGTCACTAATATAAATAAAAACTCCATATAAAACATGATTAAAATGCAGCTATAAAGGAAAGGACTCTGATTCAACTAAGCGGGCCATTCATCCAGTTTTAAGCCAGACAATCCTCTTTTTTGGGAGGTTTGTCCCCCATCTGGTACTGAGACCAAACTGGTTGTGGTTTTGTCTGGTATCGGATGGGGGACGCCATTTTGAAGAGAGCACCACTCCACCCTGCCAGGGCCTGACTTTTGCTCACAGCCTGACTTTTGCTAACTTTGCTTTATATTAGCAGGGCCTTGACTACCACTTTAGTTCAGGCCTCTGGCCTCCTACAAGGCCTCTTATACTAGGCTTCAAGTCTCAGGCTCTCTCTTTCTACTACAGCCCCCACCCCCATCCCTTCATTTCTCATTGTAGCAGATTTACCACCCTTCTCTACTTCCCTAGGCTTTTCCCAAGGGCATGAGTCCTCCCTGACCCGCTCCTGAAACCATCAGCCTGCTCTCAATGGCACAGCCAGCTGACAACATGCAAAGCCCTGTCTCGCTGCTCCAGCCCTCACAAAGCACGTGCTCTAATCAATGTCATACATGGTGCACACATCACTGTCCGGAGCGACTTCTGAAAGAGCCCACTTAGCCAAAGCTCCCTAGGAAAGAACAGCAGTGGATGGCAATTCTGATTCATCTTCATGAAGACGAGCCAAACTGGAAGGTTTCAAACCCCATTTCCTGTTTCTTTTCAGTAGGTCGTACAATGTGAGTAGAAGAAAGTGTCAGAAGATGGTTTAAGACTCTAGCTACCATTAGCTTCAGGTCAGTCATTCTTTGCATGGAGATGAGTCCCTGTACCAAGGAGCTTACAGTCTAAGGAGGAAAAAAAACAAGGAGTCCTTGTGGCACCTTAGAGTCTAACAAATTTATTTGGGCATAAGCTTTCGCGGGCTACAGCCCACTTCATCGGATGTATGAAGTAAAAGATACAGGAGCAGGTATAAATACATGAAAGGATGTGGGTGCTTTACCAAGTGTTAGGTCAGTCTAATGAGATAAATCAATTAACAGCAGGATACCAAGGGAGGAGAAATAACTTTTGAAGTGGTCAGAGAATGGCCCATTACAGACAGTTGACAAGAAGGTGTGAGTAACAGTAGGGAGAAATTAGTATTGGGGAAATTAAGTTTAGGTTTTGTAATGACCCAACCAGAAGTGTCAGGGTGATGAAGGACATGTCTTGTTAGTCCAATCTTTCCCTCCCAAGACAGGTGATATACATAGGGGTAAGGGAAAGGGACGCCATCAAAATATATACAATATTATATACATTAAAAACTTTCTAAACAAAAATGATATATGCCAGACCCAGTAGTCCTTTGGCAGCTGACCAACTGTCCCTGTCACAGAAGAAGTGGGTCTTGAGGAAGGATTGGAAATGGGAGAGGGTAGTGACCTTGCAAACTCAGTCCAGGATGGCATCCTGTGGGCAAGAGGAAGCATGGGAAGAGAAGAGGGGACATTGGGACTGGAGTGGACAAGGGGATCAATAAGGCTGGCGTTACCAGTAGGACAATGGGGGCAGAAGCAAGGCAATCAGACACAAGATCAGCCAAATAGCTGAGGCAGCACAGAGTTGTTAAAGACTCTGCAGGTGAGGACAAGAAGTTTGACCTCAACAAGGCAAAAAGGGAGAGTCAGTAGAGGGATTCAAAGAAGGGGAGTCAGGCGGACAAGCCAGGCAGGCAGTCTTAGCAACTGCATTTTGAGTGGACAAAAGGGGATGAATTGGGTGTCAGGGGACCCAAATAAGGAAGTCCAAAGTGTTCTTTGCTCTTCCAGTCTCCTGCTTAGCCAAAAAAAAAAAAAACCCCCAAAACCCTGCAAGTAAGAGCCCAGTTCTGGTCCTGTGAAAGTCAATGGCAAAGCTTTCATTGCCTTCAGTGCGGGAGGTTTGGGCCCCAGTGTAGGAGTATCTGGTAAGCACAGTTTTCACGGGCCTTGTCATTTACAATGTATTGTAACATAAGTCAAGACAGTGATGTCCATTTTGGGGGATAGGGAACAAGTTTATGGTGTAGAAAACTGACCATTTTTTATTAAAAGTCTTCACATCCATTTTCGCCGACATGTCCCAACAAAAGCATAAGTTAAGGCCATTCGTAGGAAGACTTTCCTGTCAAAGAAATTGCCACTGGCAAAGAGACAGTTCTGTTTTCATGGAATGGACCATCTAGGTCCTCAACCCAGATTTCACACACCAATCGAAGCAGATGACACACAGGGCATCCTTGGTTTATATGGAGAGGGTGCATGGGCTAATTTAACATTTGCCTATAGCAGAAGAGCAGGTTAGGTCAGACAGAAACTCACTGGGAAGCTGACCTGAGATCTTTATTCCAATAAGACTGAAACTGTCCCTTACAGTAACCTCTCCATGTGCTCCTCAACTCCCCTGGGCAAGGAGCTATTCACCTTAGAGAGCTCTTCCCAGCCTGGATTTGCCCTCAGACCCCTTTGGACTGGCCTTCACTGAACGTCTGACACTTTACCCAATAAAGGGGAAAGGACCCCTAGACACAGCATCTCACTTACTCTTACTTCCCAGAGTGGCACTACTTGTCTGACACAATGAACAGCTCTCCCAGTGGTCCACTGTGGAATTACACCTTCCTTTTTCAACCCAACATTCAATTTAAACATTGCTTTAAACCCGCTTCTAGGATATGAATATCATTGTACTCTACATAAGCAAAACCAATACCAAAAATACAGCCTCTTTCTTCCAGGGCCCTACACTTCCAATTACCAAGTGGCAATTACAAGACATTTATTAAATATGTGGGTGTAATGAGGCTGCATTCTGTACTATTCTTTTATGGAAAAAAAAGATTATTTATAGTTAGCTAGTTTAAAGCTTCAAACTGTTTTTAAATTTGAACAAAGTGGCTTTAGCTCTGAGAACTCAAGTAAGCAGAAACCTATTAAATAAAGGAGAGAGAGTGAGAGGAGATACTCAAAAGTCATTTTCACTAGGAAGCTTCAAAGAAGATCACCAGCAGTAAATGCTTCCTAAAGCTGTGAATTAATCATCTAAGAACAAACAATGTTGGACTAAAATCTGAAAGTTGGAGGGTATGATTTAGAGAAAGCTCCCAAAACTATTGTCCTTGTCTACTAATTTCCAAGACTACTGACAAAAGAGCCACCAATGAAAACTACGTTAAAGATAAACAGCAAGACTATGTTGATGCAACCACTACTGGAGTACTATGTCCAGTTCTGGTGTCCACCATTCAATAAGTATGTTAATAAACTGGAGAGGGCTCAGAGAAGAGCCACAATAATGATTAAAGGATTAGAAACTTGTCTTATAATGATAGACTCAAAGGGCTCCATCTGTTTAGCTTAACAAAGAGAAGGTTAAGAGGTGACATGGGGAACAAATATTTAATAATGGTCTTTTCAGTCTAGCAGAGAAAGGTCTAACATGACCCAATGGCTGGAAGCTGAAGCTAGACAAATTCAGACTAGAAATAAGGCGTACATTTTTAATAGTGAGAGTAATTAACCACTGGAACAATTTAACAAGGGTCATGGTGGATTCTCCATCACTGACAACTTTTTAATCAAAATTGGATGTTTTTCTAAAAAATCTGCTGTACAAATTATTTAGGGGAAGTTCTATGGCTTGTATTATAGAGAATGTCAGACTAGGTGATCACAACGGTCCCTTGCAGCCTTGGAATCTATGAACATACACTGGGGCTCAAGCCAACTACCGAAGAAGCCGGTGGGAGTCTTTCTATTGGTCCAGTAGGAGTTCATAGATTCATAGACAAAGTTGTAGTGTTAAATGTCATTACACATTGCACTTTGGACAGTGCACAGTAGCTGAGGCAGGTCTGAAAGAGAGACCATGCCTCACTCACTGAACACTTTGTATCTAAATGACTCTCATGAACCCTGTCATACACAATATAGAGCACAGCACTACAAGATGCTATATATGCGTGTGTGACAGATATGGTATTTTCCTACAGTATCCTTGAAAAACCTTATTGAATCAAATTGAAGTATCTTTGGAGTCCATTGTATTAAATGCAAAGATGTTGTTATTGTGGGCCTGGAGGATCAGAGGACTATTGAACAACAGGGCAAGTGACGGTGTTGGGAATGGGTGCATCCGGGGAGTGGTGCAGCTTTCTGGTCCCAGGCTGGGAGCCCAACTCCTGCTCAGCGTGGCCAGCGAGAGAGAGGAGACCCCAGCTGGGAGCAGTGGGGAGGTGCTGGCAAATTGAGGACTGACACCTGTGCGTTACTGGGCATACAAAGCAAGGAAGTGGCCCCCAGATGTGCTGAAAGTCGTAGGTGGTGGCAGGTCCTTGTGCCCCTTGAGGACTGCACCTCGCTCCCCCAGCACAAGGACCCCACACACACCTCCTACTGCCTCCAGCACTCCTGGCTTTTGTAAAAGAAAATCATGCCTCACCAATCTATTAGAATTCTTTGAGGTGGTCACAAACATATGGACACAGGCGATCCAGTCAATATCGGGTACTTGAACTTTCAGAACACCTTTTACAAGGCCCCTCACCAAAGGCTCTTAAGCAAAGTAATCCATCACGGAATAAAAGGGAAGGTCCCCTAGTGGATTGGTAACTGGTTAAAAGATAGGAAACAAAGGGTAGAAATAAATGGTCAGTTTTCAGAATGGAGAGAGGTAAATAGTGGTGTCTCCCAGGCATCTGTACTGGGACCAGTCCTATTCAACATTCATAAAGGGGTAAACAGTGAGGTGGCAAAATTTGCAGATGATACAAAACTACTCAAGATAGTTAAGTCCCAAGCAGACGGTGAAGAGCTACAAAGGGATCTCACGAAACTAGGTGACTGGGCCACAAAAAGGCAGATGAAATTCAATGTTGGTAAATGCAAAGTAATGCATATTGGAAAACATAATCCCAACTATACATATAAAATTATGGGTCTAAATTAGCTGTTGCCTCAAGAAAGATCTTAGAGTCATTGTGGATAGTTCTCTGAAAACAGCTGCTTATTGTGCAGCTGCCGTCAAAAAAAGCCAACAGAATGTTAGGAACCATTAAGAAAGGGATAGATAGTAAATCAGAACATATCATAATGCCAGTATATAAATCCATGGTCTGCCCACATCTTGAATACTGCCTGCACTTCTGGTTGCCCCATCTCAAAAAACATATATTAGAATTGGAAAAAATACAGGGGAAGGATCACTCAAAGTTACTGTTTTGTTCATTCCCTCTGAAGCATCTGGCACTGGCCACTGTCAGAGACTGGGCTAGATGGACCATTGATCTGACCCAGTAGGGCTGTTCTTATTGTAGTTCTGGATAATCCTGATTTTCAATTTTATAGTATCACTTTCCCGGATAACATTTTAGTTGCTTTGAAAGCTTATTTGCTGCTTCCCCCATTATAATAAACCCTTACGGGCAGAGCTAGAATCTCTTATTGAGATGTTGATGGATACTTGTCCAATGGCAAATTTTATTCTTTTAGGTGATTTCAATGCTCAAGTGGGAGCGGAAGATAAGGAAATGTGAAATTTATCATATGGTACATTCAATGACAGGTTGTTTGCTTTCCCTCAAGAAATACAAAAGATAAAGTAATAAATTCAGCAGGCCAGAAATATTCAGCGATTTTGGATAGATTCAGGAAAGGAGGTCTTATTGGTAGGGGTGGTGAGGAGACAGTGGGGCACTTTACCTCCACCCCTGTTAGAAGGGGGAATGTGATTGACTATATTGCAGTCCCAGTTTTAAGATGGCTTTGTTTTTCTAATTTTTCAGTGGCCCTTAAATCCAATAGTGACCACCAAATTAACCTATAGATTAATTTTTGCCCTCCAGCCCCAGGTCTTCGGTCAATCCCAGTTAGATAGTATTCCACTTCTAATTCTGAAGCCTTAAATGTGAGGCCATTTAAGTGAAATCCACTGGTTAAATCTAAAACTAAAGAAAAACCTCCCCTCTAGTTATTTGCTAAAGTTAAAAAAATCAGTTTTTAGATCTTAGTGTTGTCAGTCTATCTCCTGATGTCTTTAAATAGTATACAAAAATTACAGGTTAATCTGACCACCCAAAACTTTTATTTTTACCCTTTGAAAGATAAAAAGAATTTGGTATGATGCAGATTGTTTTCGCTGTAAAAAACAGCTACATGTTATCGTAAGGAAGATAAGGAAAGAAAGGATAGTTCATAGGATTCCATACAAGAGCTAATTAATTTTAGAAAGCTGTTTAAAATATTGCTGGAAAAGGAAAAGTTGGAGCATCATATAGCGCTGGTAAAGAATCGGAATCTGCTGCCAAAATGGAAAAATTGATAGATGTTTGGAAACTGGTAGCACTGGGCCTCTGAGAAGATTAGGAGTAATGTTGAACCTCTGATCCCCAATCATGCATAGGGAAGATATTATTCTGCATTTTAGGAGGAGATGCTACGTATTAACTTTTCATCACGACCAGCCTGGTAGACTTCAACCCTTGTTCCCTTCCAGAATGGCCCGCAATATCCAGTAAGGAAGTTGAGTTTTTATATTGATCAACAATGTTGTAATAAAGCGCCCAGGGAGGGTTTTACACAAGTACTTAAGGAGAATATTAACTGGTGGGCACCTCTTTCAGCTAAACATTTCTCCAATATAAATAATACAGGGATTTTCCCCCTCAGGGTGATCTACCAGTATTATTATCCCACTGTACTGAAAAAAGGGATAAAGATCCAGGGAATTATCACCCAATCAGCTTATTGGACATTGTTTTAAAAATGTATACTAGACATCTTTTGGGGAGACTAGAGGATTGGCCAGAAAATAGAAAATTATTTGCTGAAGAACAAGCTGTATTAACTTTTTCTTTTAAGAGCTCGTCACAGGCAGACTGAGGCCAAGATTAGCACAGGCTTGAAGGGGAACTAACTAATTGCATCCCAATTACAAAGGGGGTTCATCAGTGCTGTCTATTAGCCCCTTTTCTTTTTAACATGTATATTAATGTTGTTGTTTTGGTATTGAAAGGAGATCAGTATTTTCCCCCTAAAATCACTAATGACCCTATGGCTGTCTTATTATATGCAGATGATATCATTCTACCATCACAAACAGTAGGATTGACACATTTATTAAATGCATTTGGTTTATACTGTCAATGGGAGGGCTTGTGATAAATTACTCCAAAACTAAAGTAATTGATTCTAGTCAGAGAGGGAGATTGCATATACAGAGGATTGATGGACAATATATTGAACAAGTTAGTTCTTCCCCAACCTGGATATCTGATTCTCACAAAATAGGTTGTGGGATAAACATTCAAGTAACAAAAGAGAAGGTCTCAAATTCAACGCAAGCTATGTTACGTATCACCTGGACCCATGGGGGCAACTTAATTTCACCAGACCTTGGCCTCTAAGTGCTCAAATTTGGTATGTCACAGAGAGATGGGGGTAGAATGATCCCATGGGATTGGAAGTGATTCAAAACAAATTTCTTAGGAAGATTCTTGGTCTCCCAAGTAATACCCCATCTTCTTCTTCAAACCAAACCAGGCATGAATTCTGTTCTGTCCAAAGTCCAATACCATAACATCAATTTTTAGTTTCGCATTCATACCATGCATCCACAACGTTTGCCACGCCTATGCTTTAGAGGAAAAGTTCAGTAAGGCTTTTTCATGTAAAGTGGTTAGAGTATATTCAAAATTCTTTGCATTTTCTAGGCTTCTCAGAACTGGAAATGATTAGATTTAAGTTTAAAAATGTGAAATCACTAATCAAGTTGAGATAAGAGGATATTAATAAGCAACTAGACATGGCAGTTGTTTCCATAACAAACATGTCACCTTGGTTCCTCCTTGTTAAAAAGACGTATGTGTATACCAGCTATTTGGACAGTTTTTTTAACAAGTTAAAGAGCTCTCCATTTTCAGTCTATGCAGACAGCTTACTTAGAAAGCCGATATATAATGGCATTGAGAAATGTAACCACCTCTGTCCATGTGACTCAGAACAGGTGGAAGACCTACCCCGTTGTTTATTACATTGTAATTTGTAGGACTGTCAAATGATTACAAAAATAATCACTATTAATCGCTATTTTAATCGCACTGTTAAACAATAATAGAATACCATTTATTTAAATATTTTTGGATGTTTT
>NW_020664540.1:16161952-16230592 GCF_002925995.2 Terrapene triunguis | reverse complement strand
TGAAATCAATATATTTGAAAATGTAGAAAAACATCCAAAAATATTTATAATAAATTTAAATTGGTATTCTATTATTAACAGTGTGATTAAAACTGTGATTAATTAGGATTCATTTTTTTAATTGAGTTGATGTTTTGAGTTAATCACTTGAGTTAGCTGATTAATTGACAGCCCTAGTAATTTATATTGCCAGTTGAGTCCAAAATTGGCTTTCCGTGATTCTGCCCCAGATGCCTTTTTCTATGACCTCTCAAAAAATAGAATATTTATTAGGAACTTACACTATCTGTGATCTGAGCAGTTGCCCTATTTGCATGGTCAGCTGATAAAATTAGGAAAAGGCAAGTGGCATGATGATTATATATGCTTTAATTGGTTTATGTTCTTTTTAATTTCTATCTATATATATTATCATAGAATCATAGAAGATCAGGGTTGGAAGGGACCTCAGGAGGTCATCTAGTCCAACCCCCTGCTCAAAGCAGGACCAACCCCAGCTAAATCATCCCAGCCAGGGCTTTTTCAAGCTGGGCCTTAAAAACCTCTAAGGATGGAGATTCCACCACCTCCCTAGGTAACCCATTCCAGTGCTTCACCACCCTCCTAGTGAAATAGTTTTTTTCTAATATCCAAGCTATATCTCCCCCACCGCAACTTGAGTTGCTTCTTGTTCTGTCATCTGCCACCACTGAGAACAGCCGAGCTCCATCCTGTTTGGAACTCCCCCCTTCAGGTAGTTGAAGGCTGCTATCAAATCCCCCCTCACTCTTCTCTTCTGCAGGCTAGACAAGCCCAGTTCCCTCAGCCTCTCCTCATAAGTCATGTGCCCCAGCCCCCTAATCATTTTCATATACAATTCTGGATTTAGTTTTACGTTTTATTGGAATATTTTGGTTTTGGCACATTAGTCTATGTCTCAGGCGCTATTAATAAACTTGACTTGACTATTGAACAACGTGGCAGATAAAAATGATCTTTAATATATGTAAAGTGGATTGCCTTGGAAATGTCTAGGGGGAGGTGAATGCAAAAACCCAGCCTATTGAAGCTAGCCCTGAGGAGGGGTCCATTGTCCACTGATTGCCTGTTCCCAGAATCGAAGATCAAAGGCCCAAGCTGTATACAGGAAAGACTGAACTATTCATGGAGGTGCTTGTTCTGAGTGAAGGTTGTTATGAATTTGCAACCATAGAAAAACCCCTTGGTGATTGAAGGACTGAGCGCCTGCCAGACCCCTTGTTGGAGTTGGAGGTGATCCTGTTAAGCTTAGTAGCATGTGTGTAGGTTTTGTTTATTGTATTACTATGTTTTTTTCTGTAATGCTGTTGCCTTAAGAATAAATATGCTTGCTTATAAAGGGCTATGTGGTAACTTGGAACTGTTGGCAGTTACACTATTCATAAGCCTTCGGCGAGAAAGCAAAGCACAGATGCTGGCATGCTTAGGCAATCTGGCTTGCTGCGAATGTCACAGTGTAGGCAGGGAACTGTTCAGCCTGGAAAAACCGCAGTGAGGAGGAAGTGAGATGTGGGTCTCTGCTCAAGGGAGGTACCGGCTGAGGATCTAGGAACCTAAAGTGGGTGGCCTCAAGGGATCATGAACTATGACAACGTATATCTAAGATTGCAGAAGAAAAACTGTGTGATATTTACATTATTAGGACTTCACGCTGTGCCTACTCTTTACTTGAGGATCATTTTATTCACCCTAATTGTAAAACAGGTCTCAAAATTAAATCCTATACAATTATTTTGCTCAGTTGTGCATATTGCGTTTATCTTCAAGAATCCAGAAGCAGCAGCTGAACGGTCATTTCAGCCTCTATCCCACTTGCACTTACTTATGCTTATCAAGAAGATTAAAACTGAAATGTAAAAGACAAGAAGAAAAAATTGTTTTACTGTTTATGGATAGCTCCCCATCGGGACTATATCTGGAAAAGTTCTGATAACATGGTCAATCTTAGCTGCAGAATACTAACCACAGAAGTTCCAGGCTTGTGCAGTTGCCTGTGAAGCCCTGAGATTTCTGTTCTGTCATTATCTGGATTATTTATCTTTGCTATTAGAATATATTCCTTATAAAGCCACATTAGTTGTATTTTTCCTCCCCCGTCCCAACCTCAGGTCTATAGACAGGGTGTATAGACTACATACTGCAGATTACGTTTGGAGGACATTGAGACTGAGTAAACCAATCTGGAAAAAAAAATAATAGGATCCCATTATTATTATATCTTCTTCTGTGATTGTGATGAATTCAATGAGTTCCCCCTTCCCTGTACTGTACAATGGTGCCTCCCATATGCAAAGCATGCCAGGAGAGCTGCAGCTGTGCTATGACAGGCACTCCCCCCCCCCCCCCCCCCCCGAGAACAGGAAATCTGCATTTCACTCTCCCTTTGACCCTGGTACGCATTCCCATTATCAGGACTGACTCTGGCAGTCTGGACCGTCTGGGTAGCCAGGTGTAGGCCCCCCTCTTGTAATTTCCCCTGAATAATGACATCACGAGGTCTCTCTCTCTCTCACCCACAAGTGCCCACTGAATGTTGATGGCACTATTGATAGAGTCAAAACAAAAAGCTCTTGCAGCTGCATCACCTTTTCGTGTAACCCTTTAGATTGCAACAATTTAGCCCAATTAGGGGAGATCAACTGTAGAGGACATTTCAGGATTATTCATTCCATCCACTCATGTACCTAGCTGAGGGCATCCCTCCGAATCTGTCAAGTGTGGGACCAAGACCCATAATGAGACCCCTAGAGAAACTGCTGGGCAGGAAGTGCATGGTGATACAGGCTTTATTACTTTAGAACAGGGCATTTCGGCGGCGACGCCTCTTGACGGCTGCTTGTCCAGCGACCGCACTCCTCGGCAGCTAGTCGTCCGGCGCCCGCCCCACGGAAAAGGTTGGGGACCACTGCTTTAGAACAACACCTTTTTGTACCCGCCTTCTCCTGATGCAGCAGTTACAAGATTTAGAAAGGGAGATAAGAGCAGAGTTAGGTGACTCTGTAGGACTAATGAGGGAGAGTTGAGTAGTACAGTCCAAGCTCCATGACCAGCTTGTCCCTTAGTGTATGTCTACACGGCCCTCAGACTCACTTGAGTTAGCTTTGATCAAAGCTAGCTCAGCTAACCTTAGCAGCGAAGCCATGGCAGCATGGGACGCACAGCCCCCTCCGAGAGCCTAGGTATGTACCCAAGCGGCTAGCCCATGATGTCATAACGTCACTGCTATTGTTATTTGAGCTAGCCAGGCTATATCTGTAGGTGCTGCAGTAACACGTCTGACTGCAGTGGAGACACACCTACCAGTGACTAGCCCTCTTGCAGAGCAGTGTTGCCAGCAGTCCAGCGAGGGTGCACTGCAGCTGCTTTGTCGTCATCTAAACATTGAAGATGCCGGTTTAGTTATTCGTTTTTGAAATACGTCAGCAGATGGTGCCATTGACCTGACATTTCCACCTGTCTGCATATGTAATTGCAAGGATATATTTTACCAGATATCGAGATGTTTGAAGACTCAGATAGGTACCAAGTGGCCTAAACTGCTGATGATCTGGCAGTGATACGAGAACCTGCAATCAGAAATGTGTGTCTGTTCAAAGGTGGAGTCTTCCTACAGAGTCAGCTGGCTATGGCCAGGGAATGGTCTAGAAACACCCATCCCATAAGTGCTTCTTTCTCCACAGGGGATTTTTCTAACCAATTGGTGTCATGGTTCCCAGCTATTGGGGAGGATGCACTGCCTATTCAAATGCCTGACATTAAAAACGGCACTAGCCGCTAGAGCCATTGATCAGCCAAGCTACATCTCCCAAGGATCTGGGCCTGGATTTTTAGGGGGCTAGTGTTCTTTGAAGAGGAGCTCAGGAATGCAAATCCAATTTCCAGAGGATAGTTCTTGCAGTCATACTTTGGAACCTCTTAACCCTAAGGCCATGTCTACATTACAGGGACTATAGTGACATACCTATGACACCGTAGCTATGCCAGCATAATCCCATAGTATAGACGCAGGCTATGCTAACTATGCTCCAGCCCTGAAGCACCCACTGAAAAAAATTAGCGGGTGCTTAGCACCCACCGGCAGCCAGTTCCCCTCCTCCCCCCAGCGCCTCCCGCCCACCGGCGGCCACGCTGATCAACTCCTCCCCCTCCCTCTCAGTGCCTCCCGTGATCAGCTGTTCCATGGCATGCAGGAGGCACGGGGGGAGGAGCGAGGCCAGGCACATGCCAGGGAGGACTGGGCAGGAAGAGGCGGGGTGGGGGCTTGGGGAAAGGGGTGGAGTGGGGGCGGGGCCTGGGGCTGAGTGGAGGTTGAACACCTCCCGGGGAAAGAAGGAAGTCGGCGCCTGTGGATGCAATGCCCAGGGGCTGAGAGCAACCGTAAGTGCTATTTTGTCATTGGAAACAGATTCAGGGAGTGAGAGGGTGATAGCGGATAAAAAGATCATAGGTACTTATACACTGTAATCAAGTAACCTTCCCTGAGGGAAAAAAATACTAGGTGCTAAAGGGCTCTTTAATTTAGCAGAGGAAGGCATGAGAACCAATGGCTGGAAGTTAAAGCCACACAAATTCAAAATTAGAAATAAGGTACCCATTGTTAACTAGGGGGGTAATTAACCATTGGAACAAACTACCCAGGGAAGTGGTGGATTATCCATCTCTTGACATCTTCAGATCCAGACTGGATGCCTAACTAAAGCATATCGTCCAGAGAAAGCCAGGCTGTTATGCTTGACACAGTAGCTGGAGTAAATGCTGTAGCTTGGTGTTATACAAGAGATCAGACTAGGTGATCTAATGGTCCCTTCTGGCCTGGAACTCTATGCGTCTCCTACCAGGCCAAGACAGAAGACACTGGTGTTTCAGGCTTCTTCCAAAAATAATAAAAGACTGGCCCAGTTTAGATATGGGCTGAAGTTTTCCGGGATGCTCGCTGCTCCTTGGCTTTCCACATTCAGCAATGGGCTGGTGCTTCGCTTTTTAATAGTAGATCATGCTCTGTAAAAAGTTGAGCCTTATCCTACTTGCCATAATTACTGGGAGTCTATATTAGCCCTGCTCATTTGAAACTCAACCCTGGACCTCTTACTCACACAAGTAAGTTCCATTGACTTCAATGGGATAACTTAGGTGAGTAACACAAGACTGACCTTTTAATCTCCCCTCCAATCCATGAGAGCATTCCTATCGCTATGACTTTATAGCTGGTTCCATGTTCTGATGGCCGTGCCAGCTGCGGAAAAGATGTCAAACATTCCAGGTCCCCGCGGTCTCTGAAGAGCTGTGTTAAACATCAAAGCACTGGGCCTGGCTTTATCAGAAGTGCTTAACATAGCAGGTATTAGCGAGTGCAGGGAAACTGTCCTGTTTTGCTTGTCATGAATATTGCCAGTAGCAACTCCAATCCTAGTCAAAGCAGGTTTTCCACTTTGGCTACGTACAATGAAATACAAGACGACGCGTTAGGACTGTGTGAGAATCCTGGCAGAAGCCTTTTGAACTAACTGTTAACAATGACTACGCCCCACCAAGAGAACTTCCATTGCAATAACACTGGCAAGATTAAAAAAAAAGCAGAGAGAAGCAATTCAGTATCCTAAAACAAGCAGTATTACAGCCTTGTAACACTGGAGATGTTAGAGTGCCATGGCTTACATGTGGGGGGTGGGGTGGGCATAATGGGGCAGACATATACATTTGCTTTGGTAAACTTATTTTTTTAAAAGACATTTGCACCCAGGCAGGTATTTCAAGATGGGCACCTAAGAAATGAGGCACTCAACATCGCTAGTCATTTTTGAAAATATTGGCCCAAAGTAAATATTTCGGTTCCTAAATAAATGGCCTGATTTTCAAAAATTACCCAGCAGCTGCAGTAGGAATTGCTGGGCGCTCAGCACAACTGGAAAGCAGGCCTCTTCTTTAGGCATCTAAGTTAGGACTTTGAAAAACATTTGGAGATGAGCCTCAGGTTAGGTTCCTCTTTTTGTGAAGAGTGTTGTCTGCCCCTGAGCTCAGCATTCTGGCCCTGATCATCCCCCCACAGCAAGGAGTGACTGAAAGGAACGGAATTCCCATCAGAAAGCCTCCTAAAGCTGCAGCTAGCAGGAAGAGGAGCCAATATCACATTGACTCCCACAACCGTTGAGCTCCCCCAAGATAGCAGAGATGGGTCCAAACCAAAACTCTGAACCCAGAGACTCCTAAACTTCAATGAAGGCCAGATTTGGACCTCAAATACCCAGTTGTCCCCTAAATCTATAATGGGCTGACCCAGACTCCCAGTTCTGAATGCCCCAAAGTGTAATGAAGATCTAAGTTTTGTAACTTGTACTCAACTGTAGTAAGCATAATTAATCAGCCTTGAAGTGTGGCCCTTTGGGGGGTTTTTAAGCATGTAGGAACCCCAGTTATGGATCAGGGCCCCATTGTGCCAGGTGCTGCACAAACAAAGGAAACAGTCGCAGGCCTAGAGAGCTTACAATCTAGGTGTCAGACAAGACAGAACAGGTGGACAAAACCAACAGAGGGTGAGAAGGAGGATAAAGAGAGTGAGGTAATAAAACAAAGAATGTTGAGCAGAAAAATTGAAGTCTCAGGTCATCGTTTGCCTAATCAAGGCCATACCAGGAGTGATTTGTAGATACCAAAGCAATCAGAGTTCTGAAGGTTATTTCCCCCAAACATCTTCACCATGACAAAGAATTCTGCAGAAACAAGGCCACTTACTACATTCTTTACCATTCATCTTGGTTATTATCTCAGCTGATGAAACTTGAAGGTAAACTGACCAAACCAGATACTAGACCCTTTTTGCAGTTATATAATCTCAAAGACTCTCTGATGTTGTTTCAAGCGGTTGTACGAATGATCCCTCTAGAATACAGTGGAGCAATGCTCACAAAATCTGAGGCACATGGGGAGCATTTTCACTGGGTGCTACTATCGAGGTCAACAGCTGCAGAAAAACCCTCCCATGCTGTAAAACTGCAAGCCAGCACAAGAAATAGCTGGAGATTAGAAGACGGGTTGTAGAAATGTGTATCTCTGTCAATGCACTAAGATAAATCAGGGAGCCATAATAACTTGAGCAGGAGCAAACAGAACTTCTCCTGTTCCGTTTTTCCCAACCTTCCTTTTCATTTCATCCCCATCTCTCTTACACAGCTTTGATACAGTGCTTAACTCCAGTGAGACTGAATCTGCTCTCATATTGTTGAGAATTACAAGTAACATGAAGATACCCCAATGTAAAACTAGCCCATTGGCTTCAGAGGGACTCCGAATTTACATCAGTATACGCAGATCAAAATCAGACCCCAGGTGGTTCTGAAGATATTATGTTAGGCTTCGGTCTAGATCAGGGTCCCCAATGCGGTGCCCGCGGGCGCCATGGCGCCCGCCGGGGCATCCATGTGCGCCCACCTACTGGCTGCCAGACAAGCAGCCGCTGAAATGCTGCTGAATTTCGGCGGCGACGCCTCTGGACATTGCCGCTTCATGGCAGCATTTCGGCAGCTGCTTGTCCGGCGGCCACAGTACTTGGCGGCTAGTCATCCAGTGCCCGCCCCACGGAAAAGGTTGGGGACTACTGGTCTAGATTTTGAAGCAACAAAAATTGAAACCATGTAATTTTCTAAAACAGATCAATACAAAGCAACCTTTAAAGATCCATGGCATCATAACATGTACTTGGCCTGATTTCCACTTTTCTCTGGGCATTGTAAGAAAGGCTATTTCAATAAATGCCAAAATTCATTAGCAAGTTGAGTTTTTAATCAAACAGCCTCCTCCTCTTACACTCCCACTGCAAACACTTTGTGAGAGACACCTGCAGTGATGCAACTTAATAAACTGTCCTTCAATAACTATCATTATGACCTAGCTTTCAACAGCTAGGAAATAAATAAACAAACAAACAAACAAACCTTTCACACCGTTTTCCTAACGGATCTCCAAAGGCACTGGCTGTAAGGGCTTTTTAGGGTTTCTTATGCCACTAAGAGTTTGTATGGGTTGTTTGTGACGCTTCAGATCCTGCAACACTCACTCATATGAGCAGTCTTTACTCACGGGAGTAACCCCATTGATGTCAACAGGCCTAGTGACCCAAGTAGATTAGGTAGACTGGGGGCTTGTGTGTCTAGAACTGGGACTATACTGAAAAGATGAGAAATGTCAAGCAAGCAAGTTGCCTTACAAACGTAGCACTTGATCCAGCCACTCATACTCACACCCAGAGGCTTCAATGGGACTACTCAGGTCTGGAATGCCAGTAATTACATCTTTACTTCCCTTGACAGTCATCGTATTCCAACATTGCCCGTTTCCTCCATCGCACCCATGCCCCCATCAAAACAGCACACAGCTGAAAAGCTCATCTCCCTCCCCTTCATCGACTCCACCCCTGAGTCCTTACCCTGCTTTCCTCACTCTCTGCCACATCACGTTTTTCTCCTCACCCTCACGGCCCCTCACAATCATGCCCATCAGCACTTCACCTCTCACCTGCTGTTGTCTCTTATCACATCATCCTGCTGATACTAACCCTGGATCACTTATTTACTCACTTCTCCCACTGCAGGCATCATGCTTTCCTCTGTGACAGTCCTTATACACAGAGGGCCCCATTCAAAAAAGCACTTAAGCATGTGCTTAAAGTTAAGCACGTGCTTAACTGCTTTGCTGAGTGGGGATTAAAATGTCCACTTTACAAACCCCTTCTGCTATGATCCCTACAAGCAATTAGCCAACTATTGATGGCTAGGGAGAGGGCAAGGCAGTGCCCTGGGGTCCTATACATCTGTACCGCACGTAGCACAGCGGATCCATGATCCTGAGTGGGGCCTTTCATCGCTACTGCTAAACAAATTACAAGATACATGAAATTAATTCATACTGTCCTTCGATACATTTGCTCAACGAAGTGCTATTGTTCAACTGCACTAACTTTTAAGGTTGGCATTATAGCTGGGAACAGTCTTAATATTTAGTGCTTACTAGTTATATCTGTGATAATGAAGGCAATGGAAATCCATCAGTGTACACAGATGCTTATACTATCTCTTAACAATATTGAGACTGAGGAGTTGTTGATGTATCAGCACTTGACTCCCATACTATAAGAAGTCTTCACGCTCATGTCTCTTTAAACTCCTCACTAGCGGGAAAGAAAAGTCTTCAAGTGATATTCTGACTGGGGAGTACCTTTATTTGGAAGGTTTAATAATTACTGCTCAAAGTTAGTTCAGACAGCCTGGGACCATTTTAGGCCTGTGGTAAGTAGACAGAAGAGCTCCACTAGTTTACCCTCAGCTGAAACTGACTCACAGGGACCAATTCTGTACCCACACATGGATCCAACCCCAAGTGGGTTGCACCTGGGTAAGCTAAATCAGAATTGATCCCAAGCTGCTTGCCACTCACCCTTTCATTCTTAGAAGTGAGGCTTCCCAGGCAATCCGACGACTAAGTCCTTTGAAGAACAAGTGCAGTGACAACGCTTCTGGTTGCCACTGAGCACGAGAACTTGTTCAGAAGTTTGAGGTTAAAAAGTGATGATTCTGCTGGTGTGGATTAATAGCACCCAGTCGGGTTTATGAGTGTTAAAATATAAGCAAAGAGGCAAAGAAGGGGATACTTGCCCAAGCAATTCTGAAGAGCTTGTGAGTCTCCTACATACATAAATTTAGGGGCTGCATAAGCACATTTATTCCTAGAGGGATTTGCAGTAGAATACAGACCTCAGGAAAAAGTATTTGCTTGCTGTTATGTTTTATTACATTTTCATTTCATCTCAAGCCCAGTTTTCATTTATTTTTTAAAGTTTCATCTGCTCCTGAAAGAAGAAAACCCTGTCAACATTGTTTTAACTCTCTTCGCAGTTCACCTTTCATTTTTGATTTGCATTTCCATTCTTTACATGTACATCTGCTTTTATCTTCTTTTACTTACTGATACCATGGAAAATTTAGAGGCAGAAAGAAGCTCACATTCTGTAGGAAATTCTAATATAGCAAATTAATCTTCCAGTGAATAGTAGCATTAGATGTCGTCTCCTTGCTCTACATGGAATTTAGGTGTAATTAAATAACTGGGGGATTGTAAATTATTAAGAACATGGATTAAAGTGCACAACAACATTCCAATTTATTCTGCTTGGGCAATTGGATTCGTATGACCGGACTCCTCTGGCCATATGCAGTCTCATTGATTTCCAAAGGCCTTTGCACAAATGCTTGTGCCCACCTGGGACCTCCACCAGCAGGATCAGCACCATAGTTAATAAGCTTCCATACATTTCTAATAATCTATTGGTTTTTCACCTAGTACAACGTAAATCATTGATTCTCTGAGATCATTTTGGAAGTGTGGCTGTGTTGTTCTAACCCGCTCAGCTGATTTTCCTTTTGACATTGTTTTCTTCTACTTCTACCGTTGGGATGCTCCTCTCACAATCTGCACATTAATAATCCTCTTCTTGTGTTTAACGGCTGAAAAATATTCTCTGCTCTCTCGAGCCATGGCTCGGATGAGAAGAACTTCACAAGGAAGTTGTTTTCTCTCCAAAATGTCCAATCTCTCACATCACACCATGTATTTAGGGAAAGATATGTATGTAGCACTGTCTGATGAAGTGCTTAGTAAACCCCCAAAGGGGGTGTGTGAAAGAAAAGGGGGAGCTTCTTTTTTGTTGACTGTAGCAGGTGAACATGTTACACTAAGGAGGTGCAGCGTGTACTGAATAAATCATCGACTTTCAGAATGCAGCCAAGAGTGATTTAAGCCTCAGCTATTTCTGAAACAGAGGGGCCAACCCTGCAAAGTCTCAGGCACATGAGCAGCCCTTGTTAACATGAGTGCCCCCCCAAACCTCAACTGTCCTGAGCAAGCCTTTGCAAGACTGGACCCATTACAGCGGCAAAGAGCCTCCAATTACCGTTCGGGCTAGCAATGGTGTCGTGTGACTTTTATGATGAAGATGGCTGCAAAAGGATGATGGGCATTGCCAGCTATGACTAACGTCTACTCTGGGAGATTTGTCCCAATGTCAGCCATCAGCACAGCCGCACCAAGGCAAACCCCTAGCATAGGTAGGCAAAGCAGCTACAAGGTGTGATTTGCACCTGTTTCACGCAGGGATAAGTTGCACAAGGGCAAATTATGGCTACAAGAAGTTTACCCTGTCTACACTAGGGGTTTGCACCATGATTTTAGCTATTCTGATGGCTGAAATCCCTAGCCTTAGTCATACCTGAACAGGTTAATAGTTTCCTATCCAGTCTGCGCATACAACTAACCCATTTGTTCAGCAATACCAACCCGGGCCCCAATCCTACAAACACCCAGGAGCTTAAACTTTACCCAGGTGAATCTGTAAACCTCGTTTCTTCCTTATTTCATGGTGTTCCACCAAAAACACATGTTGCTGAAATTACAGCTGCTGTTGCTACTTGCTCTCAGACAAGGCAGCAGAACAGCCCCTTGAGTGACGGCAAAGAAGCGGCTGCTCTTTCAACACACAGGGCAGGAAGTTGCTAACCATGCTCAGTATTGGTTTTAAAGCTGGGGGGGGAAGGCTTCATAAAAGACGGACTGGAAGCTCCTGGCCAATCAGTATGAGTTCTGGCCCCCATTGTGAGCAGCAGTCAGATCCAGCCTAGGCCCCTAGGGAATAGATAGAGCTGCTGAGGTGACCTAGACTGATCTGTGGATTGGATCTCAATACAGTTTCCTGTAATTTTACAGAAGTCAGGTGGGATTAAGAGTGGGGAAAACACAGACTGGAGGCCAAATGTCTTCAGGTGTACTGCCTCTCTGAACCAGAGACAATGTGTGAGCTTAACAGCTATAGCCATTGTCAAGTTTTATGTGAAGTGGTGTATTTGCTCAGTAGTTTAGATGCTGAAACAATTGGTTGTGTGGTATAACAAAATGTTTTCTCTACTTCTCAATATAATACCAGGGTAAGCCTACAGAAAAGCAGAAGATTGCTGATTGTCAGAAGTCCCTGTGCCTGTATTTAATTTTGTAAGCTAGGGGTGTGTGTGTGTGTGTGTGTCATATTAATATACATCGTTAGGCCCTGTGGTATGTTCTTCATTTTAAAGGAAAATAAATCTTTGTTTAGTGATGTTAGTCTAGTTTGGGTGCATATTAACTGCTGTACTGTAACTGTTTGTCTTTGAGTTATTCATAAAAAGGAATTGTGAAGTGAATTGTGTCTGCACGTAACTGTCTTATGGTAGACACTGGTACTGGATTCCTGAAGGGCCAAAATCCATGTGCTGTTTATGTAAAAACCTGATACAGGCTGTGTCAGCTCTTTTTGCAGGCCTAAAGTCCAGAGTTTGGTCAAGAGGCCCAGCAAATAGTGAACAATATTAGCTAAGAAGAACAGGAGTACTTGTGGCACCTTAGAGACTAACAAATTTATTAGAGCATAAGCTTTCGTGGGCTACAACCCACTTCTTCGGATGCATATTGAGTGAAACATATCGAGGTGATATATATACACACATACAGAGAGCATGAACAGGTGGGAGTTGTCTTACCAACTCTGAGAGGCCAATTAAGTAAGAAAAAAACTTTTGAAGTGATAATCAAGGTAGCCAAGTACAGACAGTTTGATAAGAAGCAAGTGTGAGAATACTTACAAGGGGAGATAGATTCAATGTTTGTAATGGCTCAGCCATTCCCAATCCCTATTTAGCCCTGAGTTGATTGTGTCTAGTTTGCATATCAATTCCAGCTCAGCAGTCTCTCGTTGGAGTCTGTTTTTGAAGTTTTTCTGTTTTAAGATAGCCACCCGCAGGTCTGTCATAGAATGGCCAGACAGGTTAAAGTGTTCTCCCACTGGTTTTTGAGTATTATGATTCCTGATGTCAGATTTGTGTCCATTAATTCTTTTGCGTAGAGACTGTCCGGTTTGGCCAATGTACATGGCAGAGGGGCATTGCTGGCACATGATGGCATATATCACATTGGTAGATGTGCAGGTGAACGAGCCCCTGATGGTATGGCTGATGTGATTAGGCCCTATGATGGTGTCACTTGAATAGATATGTGGACAGAGTTGGCATCGGGCTTTGTTACAAGGATAGGTTCCTGAGTCAGTGTTTTTGTTCAGTGATGTGTGGTTGCTGGTGAGTATTTGCTTTAGGTTGGGGGGTTGTCTGTAAGCAAGGACAGGTCTGTCTCCCAAGATCTGTGAGAGTAAAGGATCATCTTTCAGGATAGGTTGTAGATCTCTAATGATGCGCTGGAGAGGTTTTAGTTGGGGGCTGAAGGTGACAGCTAGTGGTGTTCTGTTATTTTCTTTGTTGGCCCTGTCTTGTAGGAGGTGACTTCTGGGTACTTGTCTGGCTCTGTCAATCTGTTTTTTCACTTCAGCAGGTGGGTATTGTAGTTTTAAGAATGCTTGATAGAGATCTTGTAGGTGCTTGTCTCTATCTGAGGGATTGGAGCAAATGCGGTTATATCTTAGAGCTTGGCTGTAGACAATGGATTGTGTGGTGTGTCCTGGATGGAAGCTGGAGGCATGTAGGTAAGTGTAGCGGTCAGTAGGTTTCCGGTACAGGGTGGTATTTATGTGACCATCGCTTATTAGCACAGTAGTGTCCAGGAAATGGACCGCTTGTGTGGATTGATCTAGGCTGAGGTTGATGGTAGGATGGAAATTATTGAAATCATGGTGGAATTCCTCAAGGGCTTCTTTTCCATGGGTCCAGATGATGAAGATGTCATCAATGTAGCGCGAGTAGGGGCGTTAGGGGACGAGAGCTAAGGAAGCGTTGTTCTAAGTCCGCCATAAAAATGTTGGCATACTGTGGGGCCATGCGGGTACCCATAGCAGTGCCGCTGACTTGAAGGACCCTAAAACAGAACATATATATATATATATATATATATAATATATTATACTAATACACTTTATACATTGTTTAAAGGAAAACACCTGTGTACTAATATGTCATGTTAACCTGAAACTATGGGCGGAGACATTACATAATCTTTGACTATTGGCTACAGTGCTGATCTTGTCTTGCTGCTAGACCTATCCAGGGGCTCGGGACCACCCACCCTGTCACTTCCCTCCGCTCATGAAAAAAAATCCATATAATCAATTGTTTGGCAGTGTCTGAGCCTAATAAGCAAAGTGACACTCCGCCAGCGCTGTGCGTAATAAACCCATGTGCTTGATTCTACATGGTGTCCATTTTGTTCCTTCAAGTCCTAAGAAAAAAAGTGGATTGTATTATAATTTCCACCTTATTTGGAAAGGTCTTATAGAAAATCCAGCGGTAGTCTCTTGCAAGGATAGGAATTCATGGTCTGTACAAACACTGTCAGAGGAACTCTATAGCACAGAACTGGTAAGTAAACTGACTTGCATCCCTTCTACACAGATAACAAGTAGGCAGTTGGACTAGTCAGGCAAGTAAAGTTAAGCTGATGCATATGGGTTTTCAGGATCTGGCCCCAAGCATCGTGTGAAGGATTTCCCAGGCCTGCCCTGTGCTATAGGCTTGCCTCACTGTAAAATATGGAATCCTTTTACACCCAGCATCTAAAATATCCTAATCATCCTTGCGGCAGCTCTTACAGCCTAGCCCCTGCCCCGGGAGTGAGGGAAGTAGAGAGGCCAGACTCTTAGCAGAAAGCTCTGATCTCTCCCACAGAAACCCTGTGCGGCAAGACCGATCACTAGTGACACATGCAGTTGAATTTAATATTCCCCTACCAATGGGGAGTCTCAAGCAGCACGCTCACACTTTAGGACTTTAGCAGACGTCTACCATTGACTTATGGCCTGTAGGGACTCTGATCCTTTTGCGTGATGACTATTTTCGCTGCTCTTTGGTAACGCTGCCTAGTTTTTTTGCTGCTGCTAGTCACAGCACTGGCTGCATGGCTGAATTTAGAATTTCATTACAAAGTGTTCTGTAACAGTAATTAGTTTGAGCACTCACCCATATATGCTGCATTTTGCAACAACACAAGTTTAAGCAAAAATCATTTCCCTTCACTTAAAGATTAAGTTCTGCTTTCATTTCTGACAAAATGTTCCAAAAACCTAATATTTTAATACTACAGCAGCAGGACTCAGCATTTCCTGCAGCTAAATGCTAAGGCAGATTCCTGGGCTTAAGGTGCACAGTAATTGAGTAGCAGTTAGCAGGCAATATTTCTAACTCAGGGCACTAAGGGTTAACTTGAGCCCTTTAATACCATATCCTCGCTCTTCCAGTGAAATCCAGCAGAGATGAGCCCTAGCACCAAAGATTGACTCTTGAGCCAACCTTCAGGGAAGCTCAGGTACCTTAGTGATGGGGATGTGGTGTAAAGGACTGGAATAAAAATGAATAGAATAATTTGGCAATATTTTATTTTGATTAAACTGGAGAGTCCCTTGCTAAGAATGATGTATATTAACTGCTCTCCATTTCAGGATGTGGAGGTATGCAAAGGATTTTTCACAACCAGAAAGAAAAATAATTGAGCTTCAGCATACCACATTTCTGGGTTTAGTCCTGCCCTGACTTATTGTGCTCCTATTTCTGTGCTCAGACTTCACTGTCACCTTCGTGGTTCTCAGTGTACTGTGTGCACCAAAGTATGCATGTTTAATTTGCAGAGAAATACCATTTTTACATAGGGCGCGGCAAGCCGGTTAGTGCTCACTCATTCAGTTCTCACTTTCTAACGCTCCCTTATCTTTCTGAGAGGAGGGAGTAGTCTATTTCCAAAATGAAAACAATTACACCTAATAATACCTGCAAAAAGGCAAAGGAAGACCGTCCACTCACAGTTCAGATCTCATGCTGCTTGGAGGATAGCAGAGCAGCAGCTCTCCTGTCTTGAATGAGTATTCCCAAGTGTACATCAGCAATGAGAGAGTCGAGTGCATGATATAACAAAGGGAAGGCTGAATTATATTTGCAAACCCTTCTCTTTGGGGCATTGCTTCTGACACCTCTACTCATGCAAGTTCTCATTGATGGAACTCCCCACATCAGTGAGGTCTACCTGTACAAGGATCCTCAGTCAGGGTTTGGGCTTCTGTCCACAAGTTAACATGGGCAACCACTCTAGGCTCCAGGGCTGAAAGCCATCATGGAGTACGTAAGAAAACCTCCCGGCAACTGAACAACAATGTCCCTGAAGTCTGGATGTCAGAGGTTAGTAACGTCAAATCTCCAGCGTGTGGAAGTGGACAGAGACCTGGGGAAGGTGATGCACTACAGCTTTTATCAACCAATGTAGGATTCCAAAGCTAATTCAGTCACCATGAACTACAACAGAGCCAGCTGCCCCGGGACAGAGTTAACAGGAGCCCTCTGACAGGAGGAGTCAGAGTATGCACCAGTTGACATGATTTTAAAAAAATAACTTTTTCTTTCCCTCCCAAAAAAAAAAAAATAAAATAAAAGATTATTTTTGCTTTTAATTTTCAATTTTTTAGTCTCCCTTCCCCCCCTACAAAAAATAAATCTGAATGAAGTGGATGTATCCCCAGAGCTGGCTAGGTGAGCTGCTGAAGAGTGAACTATGGCTCAATCCCACACTCCACCCCTTTCTGGGTACCACACATCCTGGGGCAATAAGCGAGGAAGGACCCTTCTCCCTTGAATGCCCAGCTAAGGGCTATCCCAGAATCTCACCCACTCTGATAAAAAAAAAAAATCACATTCTTATCAGTGATCATTGAGTACAGGAGATTATTCCAGAAGGCACTGGGATGATGCTGGTGTTCTTTCATGGTGCAGCAGCTTAAATGCAATTAATTGCTTTTGAGACCCAGCTCCAATCCTTGCCCTCTATTACTCAGACCTACTTTTTCCAGCATGCAGCTTTTTTAAAATGAAACATTAAAGTCTGTAGAAAAATGAGACACTTCATATTTACCCTGCCTGTGATTTGAAGTCCTGCGTGTTTGTTCTGGGTTGCTGAAAGGAAGGATTTCGATGGGAGTTAAACAATTCTGCAGCCTCCACGCTGGAGGGAACATATCAGCCAAACAAGCCATTTAGTTTCAGAAGAGCAAATGCTGAGGTAATACCTATTCACAAAATCAATTTGAGGCTTAAAAAATAAACACTACTGGCTGTGGGGTGTTTCACACTATATTGATTCAGGGAAAGTAGCAGATTAGAACAGCAGGCCAGGTCTTCAGCTGTGCACATGCAGCATAGAGAGGAGAATGGATCATCCTAAGCCACCTTTCTATCCCCTTGATCTTTGGCTGGCCAAGGGAAAGGAACAGCCCCCAGTGCAACCCAGAACAGCTTAAGTGTTGATCTTAGTTACACCAGTGGTTCCATATGGTCCACTAACTGAAGATCGCCTGCTTAAGACATGCCCCTTCATGCTACCTCCTACCAGAAATGTGGAGAAATAGGAGCCATGCAGCACTCCTGCTCAAGGATTCCCTCCGGCAGAAGGAATCATCTGCAATACAAAGAAGTCCATACTGAGGATCTGGCTCTGAATTAACAGGAATGCCTCAGTGACTCTTCTCTACCACTGCTCTATTATATCCTGATGTGACACCTACCATAGATCAGAGCTTGAAGTCTGCCTAGGAGGGTTGGGCAATTCCAGTCCTTCCCAAACCCAACACAGCAGAATTTTCTAAAAGCATAAAGAGTTCTTATATTCCTGTGACCCAAGAACCCCTCAGTGCCAGCTGGCCAAGGGTTCACGGTTCTGTAACAGTAACTCCTGACAGGCTGGACAAACTCATCACACCTAACACACGGCTTTCATAGTATTTATCCAAGAGTGTCATGTGAGGTTGATAGGTCCTCAATCATTGCGAGACATATGTATAGATTTAAGTACATTCACTTAAAATATGTTTTAAAGTCTGTGTCTAAGGCAGGGTTGACAGAGGTTTCTGCCGGACAAAGGACATCTATTCAGCTGTCTGCCTCGGTTCACATGTCAAATAAGCATTGTAAGCCAACACAATGGAATCCCCGTTTGCATACCCAGTCATCATGAGGATGTGAAATCAGCACACCAGGGAATAAGTTTGGGGGGGGGGGGGGGAAGGGGGTCATCCTGATATTGGGGACAAACAATGAATTTTGGGGAAGGCAAAAGGACACATCTATCTTGCGCCTGTAATTGAGTAGTGCAATTACATTCATGAAAACAGGATCCGAACCAGCCTGGGGTGGAAACGCAAGATGACTTTGGGTGAGGTTAGACTACTTTAGACAGGAGGTTAGCCTGTGAAGTTTCACTTTAATCTCTAGAAGGCATGTTACAATTTTGTTTTAGATGCAACTCAGCCTTTAAGGCGAGAAGGGACCATCATGATCATCTACTCTGACCTCCTGCCATGGACCCTTGGCCCACCCCTTCCCATAACAGACCCATAACCTCTGGCTGAGTTAGTGAAGTCCTCAAATTGTGATTGGAGTATTTCAAGTTACAGAGAATCCACCACTGATGCTAATTTAAACCTGCAAGCCCCATCCTTACTCAGTTGCTCTTAAACCTCAATCTTTGATACTAAACTTATGACTGTTTTCACTGTAACTAGATCTCAGTGCTGTGATGTTACATGGGAGCTGATCTTCAGTTCCATCAGACAACACTAGTCCCTTTGGGGATCACAAACCTGGTATTTGTGTGAGCAGCCAGTGAGAGGAGCTGGGTATCACAGGGGAGCTCTTCAAAGGGGCTCATGAAGTGGGGTGCACATACTGTTAACCTGCAAAGCATAATGGAGGGCTAGGAGGTTGTTTTGGTGGTTAACAGACTGGCGTGATCAGGGAGCAGAATATCCAGTTAAGCACAAGCCATTCTCTCTAGCTGGGGGTGGAGTGGTGGGTAACAAGGTGATGCCGTCTTGGGTACCCAAGAAAGCATCACAATTCCCGCTATGGAACAGATGTATAGGATGTACAGGGGAAACTTTAGAAAGCTACAGATTATGGGGAGAAACGTGAAGAGGCTTAAGTTCCATAGGCAGACAACATGCTTCACCACCCACGATGAGACATGGTCACAGAGCCAAGAGTCCAAGGAAAGTTGCTTGGTGGATGGAAAAAAAGAGGAAATAAAGCAAGACATTTTAAAGCTCTGATCAGGTTCCCACTGGTTATATTTATGAGCCTGTTCAGATGCTCATAGGAAGGTGGAGACATTTAAAGTGTTATATACTATATTTAATACATTTTATTGGGACCTTCCTGCCACACTGAAATAAATGAAGGAAGCATTATGGGTGCTAGCAAAGCCAATCATCATCATGGGTGGCAGGCCACATTGAGTTTCCTAGGTCATGTTGGTTTGTGTCACAACAAACCTTAACATTATTGTAATGCAGGGAATTTCTTGACCTAGAAGATCAGCTTGTTCAATAAAAGCAACAGCAGTGCAGTAGAGTTAGCTTTCTTAGCCTTGAGCACTCGATGGATTGACAAATTAGACTTTTAAGGCCAACGCCTATGTTAAAAAGGAATATTAAACCTACAGTGGCCATAAGCCACAGGGATCAGAACTGCAGAAGAAGGAGCTCGCAGCTGAGCGATCACAATTCACTTTTACAACTTTGAGAGTCTCATGTATACAGAAACTTCAAAAAACCACCACATTATCCCATCAATTTCATCTTAGTATGGACAGAGTCATGCTTACAAAACAAAACAAAAAACACCACACACAGCCCTGAATACCCAGAGGGAGAAAGGAAAAAAAAATAATGTACTTTGAAGCTATACAAGGTACAGGATAATTTTTTCAAAGTGTATTCCTACAGCTATTTTGAACGTGTGGTATGGCAGAAGAGATAAGAAATCTGTAAAGATAAAGTGTAATGCTAAGAAAACTCATGTTAATTGGGATAAGTGAGGTCACTTTCATACCTCTGTATGCATGTGACACATGATATATACATTACATTTCTTCCTGTATCGTATCATTTTACTTTCATGGCATAGTCACTCTTCCCTTATGCCCTGAAGGGTCAGAAGGTATATTAAACCTATTGGAAGTCCATTCTCACACTGCATACAAATGTAACAAATTATGTTGTAGCTGTCTATTACAAAAGATAACCAGGATGCAGCTTTCCCAGAGCTTCCTCCCAGGCAGAGGGAGAGATTGTCATTAAGTTTCATAATCACTCACTGTACCCTGCCTAAACCCATTTCACCTACTAGAATCTAATTACTGCAAGTCTCTCTTTCAGTCATTAAAGGCTGCAGGGGATCACAATATGTGGCAAGGTTAGGTTGCTGTCTCTGGGGGGGGAGGGGGAGGAGGAAGAATGCTTCTGGTGCATTTCTTTGCTGCTATGCCCATTAGAATGATGTTTATTACCTTGAGCTCTCTACTTTCTTAAACTGTCCCCACTGAAAAGGCCCAGCCTTGTGCATCTTGATTTAGGATTTCATATCAGCCATGCAGTCCTAAACCAGACATGTAAAAAGTCTCTGTACAGATGACTGCAGTTATTAGCGACAGAAACAGAACAACATTTCCCACAGACAGGATCAAATAGAAAGGGGAAGGGAAGGAAGAATTACTAGATTAAAGAGAGGTTTTGAATATTTTCCATCGGGGGGGGGAAGAAGAGAGAAGGTAGCCCTCCTGCTGTCTCCTCTAGCTTCAACCCAGAGGGGGAAAAACCCACACTAACTTTTCCAGCTACACCGGTTGCATCTCAATCCAAAACAAGGAAAGAGAAATGAGCTGAGGGGCAGAGAGCTCCGGAAACATGAAACATTGATTCTGTACCAAATCAATGCAAGATGCTGACAGGACTCTGCTATCGCAAAAGCTGGCAACCCAGCTGAGCGTCAGGAATTCTGACAGACAGAGGAGGTTCCATTTATACATTCACACAACTAGTCTATATCGAGATTTTTAAAACTCACCCCTTTACTTCAACGTGTGTGTTGGAAGGAGGAGACTCATGGAGAGAGACCACCTGAAACTATTTGCCAGTTTGGTGGCAACTATTAAAGAGATTCATTGTAATTTGGATCTAAACTCCCTAGCTCTTTCCCCAATAATTTGGAGGCCATTTCCCTGTTAGTACAACAACAACAAGGGATTCAGGACTGCATCCGAAGCAAGGAGTTCAGGATTAAGCTTCTTACTGACCTAATGCCCTAGAACTATTATCACCCACCTAATGGACAAAGCAAATAAGGGGCAAGATAGCAAGGGTCTGGTTCTCCATTTGCCATGCCCCTTGTGCGGTCACCTGCACCTGTACAAAAATGGAGCTAGAATGCCAACATTCTGACCAATGCATTACATCCACTTTGCACAGGGCTACATGACTACACATGGAAGACATTCCAGAAGACTGGAAAAGGGCAAATCTAGTGCCCATCTATAAAAAGGGAAATAAGGACAACCTGGGGAATTACAGACCAGTCAGCTCAACTTCTGTACGTGGAAAGATAATGGAGCAAATAATTAAGCAATTTGCAAACACCTAGAAGATAAGGTGATAAGTAACAGGCAGCATGGATTTGTCAAGAACCAATGGTGTCAAACCATCCTGATAGCTTTCTTTGACAGGGTAACAAGTCTTGTGGATGGGGGGGAAGCGGTAGATGTGGTATCTTTACTTTAGTCAGGCTTTTGATACTGACTTGCATGACCTTCTCATAAACAAACTAGGAAAATACAACCTAGATGGAGCGACTATAAGGTGGTGCATAACTGGTTGCAAAAATCATTCCTAGAGAGTAGTTATCAGTGGTTCACAGTCATGCTGAAAGGGCATAACAAGTGGGATTCTGCAGGGATTGGTTCTGGGTCCAGTTCTGTTTAATGTCTTCATCAATGATTTAGATAATGGCATAGAGAGTACACTGATAAAGTTTGCAGACGATACCAAGCTGGGAGGGGTTGCAAGTGCTTTGGAGGACAGGATTAAAATGGTCTGAAGTAAATAGTATGAAATTCAATAAGGACAAATGCAAAGTACTCCACTTAGGAAGGAACAATCAGTTGCACACATACAAAATGAGAAATGACTGCCTAGGGAGGAGTACTTTGCATTTGTCCTTATTGAATTTCATACTATTTACTTCAGACCATTTTAATCCTGTCCTCCAAAGCACTTGCAACCCCTCCCACGAACATCATGCTGGGATGTATTAGAAGGAGTATTGTAAGCAAGACACGAGAAGTAGTTCTTCTGCTCTACTCTGCGCTGATTAGGCCTCAACTGGAGTATTGTGTCCAGTTCTGGGTGCTACAATTCAGGAAAGAGGTGGACAAATTGGAGAAAGTCCAGAGAAGGGCAACAAAAATGATTAAAGGTCTAGAAAACATGACCTATGAGGGAAGATTGAAAAAAACTGGGTTTGTTTAGTCTGGAGAAGAGAAGACTGAGGGGACATAACAGTTTTCAAGTCCATACAAAGTTGTTACAAGGAGGAGGGAGAAAAATTGTTTTTCTTAACCTCTGAGGATAGAAGCAGCAGCAATGGGCTTAAATTGCAGCAAGGATGGTTTAGGTTGGACCTTAGGAAAAACTTCCTAACTGTCAGAGTGGTTAAGCACTGGAATAAATTGCCTAGGGAGGTTGTGGAATCTCCATCATTGGGGATTTTTAAGAGCAGGTTGGACAAACACCTGTCAGGGATGGTCTAAATAATACTTGGTCCTGCCTTGAGTGCAGGGGACTGGACTAGATGACCTCTCGAGGTCCCTTCCAGTTCTATGATTCTATGACCAAGCACAAGGCAGCAGAGAATCAGACCCCCAAAAGCCCTGAACCACCAGCAAACAGACCAACCGACAAGGTATTTTTAAGTCCCAAATCAAGTTGCTTGTGGAATTGCTGATAGCTGTGAAAAGCCACCCTGTATCCAGGGAAGTCAGGTTTTGCCCCTAAATTATTAACCTCATCAGTTGTCTGTTTTTAAAATAAAGATACACATTATCAGCACTTATTGCTAGACTGGTGAGGTCTAACCCTGAGTGCATATGCCAGCAGCAAGTACAAAGGTCCCGGTCAGACCTGCATTTTCCCTGCCTCAAGGTTTGAAAACTTCTGCCCTTTACTCTGCTCCGATGGGATAAATGGGCCATAAGGGGCTTAAAAACCCCCAAGAAAATACTTCTGGTATGGATTGGGGGGGAGGCATCTCCAGCCAGCAGAGGCATCTTGATGACCACACCAGCCTGCCTCTGTGCCCCCATCTTAGGGGGCATATTGGCATGGTTGAGGACATGGCCAAAGCACACTGTGCTTCAGCTATTCTGTGCCATTACAATCCGGCACAATTTAGAGCAGCCCTTAGGCTGTTCTTGATTACATCAGGAGCCCCCCAGTGCAGAATTAGTGGGGAGGCACAAAGGTGCCTTTGAAGTCATCCTTCACCCATCCCCATGCTCTGTCCCTGCACTAAGCACAACAATGAAGGAATGCAGAATCTGGGTTTAAATTTTGTTAGCACCTATATATATCAGGCGTACAACCACAAGCAACAAATTCCATAAATCAAGGAAGACCACCCAAGACCTGGTCTACCCACAGGTTTTGTACCAGTCTACTAACCATATCAGTTAGGGGTGCCAGTTTTTACCAATACAGTCATATTGGTACAACCCCTGGTGTGGATGCATTTATACTAGTTTACCTTACCAGTATACCTTACTCCCCTTCCCATTAGCCTGTTCAGATGCGTAAAAACAGGGGTAAGATCCTCAGCTGGTGCAAACTGGCATAGCATTGAAGTCAATCAATGGAGTACTCAAGGTACACTTGTTGGGAATCTGGCCCAAAATCTATTTGGAATAATACTCTTTTTAAAAAAAGGGAGAATCATATGTATGTTACGTTTGTTTATTTCGGAGGATGGCGAAGCCATTGCTACACCCCAACCTGAACTTGAAATGACAGAGCCTTGAAAGACTGCCACATGGCCAAGAAAACATGGCCAAAACCTTAGTTTTGAAGACGAATACAAACAAATAAATATTTGCAGTTCCTGTTTAGAATGTTATGTTTCCCCAGATGATCATTAACAGAGCAAACACAGCCGTCTGACTGAATGGGAAGAAATGCCAATGCTGACAAAAATGACAAGGCCAATGGATGGCAAAAATGCAGATGATCAAAACAGCTATAAAACAATTATTGGCATGGAGTCTCTGCCGGTGGAGCGAGCTCTCCTTGTTACCATGAAAGTAGAAGAATGTCATCTCTCTGATCTCGCCATCACATCAATTATAGATTTAAGTTTAAGAAACATTTTCCTGCATTTTTCCACTCTGGCATTTTCAGCTTGGGGTTCTCTCTCTACTTGAGTCCAGCCCATAAAGGATCACGGCTTTTCTGCCATGAAGGTCATTTACTCTGGGGCACTCGGCACACAAATACTGGTACCTAAAACTATAGGAAACATTGGATTGTAGGTGCATTTAAGAGATAAACAAAAGTGCTTGTGTGATGCATCTGAGAGACACAGCATAACACCAGCTGTGCATGCTAACATTTGCTTCTAGCAAAAACAACATGCGTAACACACAGGAATAAAGACACTGTTCGCAGAGGATAGACTATCCCTAACCTCACCAGAAAGACGCTGTCCCCAGTTTGGGACTACAGCAGCATACCCTGTCTTGAGGCAGGGGAAGAAGCAATTGTATGCCCCCAAAAAGTTAGTGGGTGACATGCTGGCATCAGTGAAACCAATGACAAAATTCCCATTGACCTCAATGGGCCAAGATTTCATCCCTGGCATAGCTCCAGGTTTACTAGCTTTCTCATGCCTCACACCATGCCTTGAGCTTCTTTTTGGTCAGACTATGACATAACCCCTATACTGCGCCCTCCATCTGAGCCACAAGCACTGCAACCATAGACCCTGTGGAGATGTCCAGCCTCAAGCTTGTGTAAGGATTAAGCTTTAACTTTCTTTTCCCCCTGGTTTTCCTCTGGACTCTTAGTATTCCTTCCAGCAGAACACCCTTGATACTGCTAGTCACCCACATGCAGAGAGACCTCTTTGCCAAAACCCACAAATGACAACTCAGCCCTTGCTCTTGTAAAGTGTGCGAGGGCATACCTGCCAAAGGAGGCAGATGGGGCACGGGAGAACAAAATTTTACTCCAAGATAAAACTGGAGTAACTATTGGTTACCCTGGATTTGCTCTAGTGTAACCAGGAGCAGCATTTAGCCCTAAATCGAGTTAAGAACCTTGCTATGCACATCTCTAGTTTGCCTAGGAATTCGAGACTTTCCTGCTTTTGCTTCTGCTTTGTTTGGAGGCTTTATAGCTAGATCGCGGCATTGTGCCAAATGCATTCACACAGATCTACTTGCCACTCACGGGAAAGCACCCGTCCAGCATGATCATTAGAAAACCGCTGGGAAGGGCTTGTGGCGGTGACACAGACGGATATGGGTGATGAATTTTGGTTCAACTCTCTAGTTTTTGGCTTAACTTAGTGTCTTTTCCTATTTATCATACTTAAACCGCCCTTCAGCAATGCATTGCCTGCCTCTTTTGGCATGCTCATCCCCACACACTTATAAAGAACAGCAGGCAGGGAAATGGGGCTTATAGAAAAGCAGCAGCACCCCCTCTAGTTAAGGGGCGCAAAAGCACTTCCATTCTATAGCCTGGTTTTAAATCACTCACTGCTCTCCATTTCCAGGCTGCAAAACCTTCCTCTTTGAAGAAGTCCTTTCCACCATAGGAGAGACACTCACAGCCCTTCCATCCAATAAACATATTTCATTAAAAAATTGGAAATTAAGAAAAGTTAAACACAAAAGCAAAAATCCTATGCAAATAGATTTTTTTTCTCCCAAATAAAGAAAAGTGACAGAGTCCATGAAGTCCGCTAGGGGCTTGATAATAATCCCTGGCTCTTATGTGGCCCTTTTCATCAGTAGATACAAAGGAAGTCAGTACCATTGTCCCCATTTTAGAGATAGGAACATCTAAGCAAAGTAACCAGTCACAGGATAATAGGGAAGGTCCTCTCATGGATCAGTAACTGGTTAAAAAGTAAGAAAACATAGTAGGAATAAATGGTCAGTTTCCATAGTGGAGAAGTGTAACGGGGTCAGGACTCACCACCGCTGGCACCTCCTGCTGGTTGCCCCAGGAATTAGCTCAGTCCAGCTCAGGAGCACCCTCTGCCGGTGGTGTCTTGCCCATTGTCTGCTCTACTCTGCTGTTTCAGACCCACACTGCTCCACCACTCAGCGGTGTCCTCTTCAGGGCTCTGCCCTCCGGCAGTGCCCACTACTTCTCTCTCACCCCCCCTTCCAGGGGTCACGGCACCCGCCACAGGGGCCAACCACAACCCAAGGTCTAGCCCCTCACTTCAGGGGCAAGTTGCAGTCTGTATTGGCCATGGTCCTCCACGGCCAGGTGCAGTGCAGGGGGGGGAACCCAGGACCACCCGCTACTCTGGGTCATGACCCAGGGACCCTCTAGCAGCAGCCTCTCTCTGCCCTCCTTCTCTCCCCTTGTCAGCCTATCATCCCTGGGCCACTTCCCCTTGGCCCTTGCACCTTCTTAGCCCTTCCTGGCAGGGACCTGCAGCCTAGCAAGTAACAGGCCAGAGCTCACCCTCCACTCCCCTGAACCTGCCCAGCACTGCTCTGGCTCAGGTGCTATCCCTAGAAGCCAGTCCTCCTCCCTTGCTTGTCAGGGAGAGACTCCCCTCTGTTCTGATGGGCAGCTACTTATACCTGGGCTGCCCCAGCAGCTGCCTCCTGTCTGGCTCCTAACAAGCCTCCCCCTAATTAGCTGCAGGTTTCCACAGCCTCCCTGGCTGCGTCTGCCCCACCCCCTGCTGGAGTGGGCCACCTGCACCACTACAAGAAGTAATTAGCAGGGATCTGTGCTGTTCAACATATTCATCAATCAGCCCCCTTCAGTCTCCGGCTCAGAGAGCCAACAGACACCTCCCGCTGTTGCTCTCAGCCTTCAGCCATCTCCAGCTGCAGCTCTCTGACCCCCACACCCCAAATGCCTTCTGCTCTCAGCAGCCTGAACTGGCTCCATTGCACACTAGGGAACTCACCACTCCCTCTTTCCCAAGCCTCCCAGCCCTGAAGCTCTCAGCCTAGCTGAGCTCTCCTGAGCTCTCTGTACCCCCCAGGAGCCTGGAGGTCTGGACTCTCCCCTCTCCCACTCTGGACTGTGCAGTCTGAGCCCTCCTTGCCTTTGGGCTGTCTCATTTATAACTCCCAGGGGCAGCCCCAGCCTCCTCATTATACCAAATCAGGGTGCACCTGGGCTGGGACAGGAGAACTGGGCCAATTCATTTAAGGAGCCAGGTACCCTATGTCAGGGACAATCACCTCCTTCCCATCCCTCCCACCCCGCCCCTGCCAGCCTCATAGGTGCTTTCCAGGAAACGTCATACAGCCTGGAGCTGTGCCCCCTTGCCAGCTGACAGTTCTCCAAAGTGGGCCCCCGGGGAGCCACAGCAAGAGGACTCACTGGTGGCCCTGCTCTCTTGGAACCAGGCTGCCAGGAAGCAGGGGGTGTAGGAACCACTGCTCTGTCCCTCTCCTCGACAGGGGATCCTCCCTGGGGTTTGCTGCACAAGGTGGTGCGGTGGCCCGTTCCATTGAGAAGGTCCAAAAGCAGCAGCATGAAATGTTCAGCACACTACAGTGAAGAGGGGGTTTCAGTGTAACGCGGCTGACGGCTACACGTCCCATCAATACGTGAGCCCTTTGGTTTGCCAGAGACTGCGTGCCGTGAGATAGCACCTGGTACATTGTTCTCCCCGACACGTATCCCCCACCTCGTCGCTTCTGGTCTGCACTGAGCAATGACTGCGTGCCCCGGCCCGTTTTCCTCTTCTGGCCATGGCTTAACTGGAGGTTAGGAAATATCAGTGGGGCTTGTTTCGTTGGAAATTCAACCCCATTATTGCAAAAACCATGGTTTAAATGGGCTCTTCCACCTATGTCTTGGGACCCCCCCTCCCCCCCCACAACTGACTGGCTGCAGATGTCAGTAGCTGGAGGGCTAGACTGTGTCCCCAGCATGCAGCGAAGAGCAACCCGGGACCATCCCAGGGGGGCAATGCCCTCCCCACTCCCCCTTGCTGCAGGGGGATAAGGACTTGCTGCTGGCCTAGCCCTCCTCCCCCACCATGGCTGGCATGTCTGAGTGGGCAACGCCAAGTCTCCACCCATTCCCCCACCAGTCCCTGTTCACCTCTGCAGGCGGGGGAAGCAAGCACGCACACCTTACTCCTGCAGACCCAACCCCCGTGACAGGTTATCCCCAAAGGGGAAGGGACGGTCCTACACTCCCTTCTACCCCTGCATGAGCACCCAGCCCAGGCCCCATCACTGCATCACCTGCAATTCATGGGAACAAGCTTTTGCACTTACCTTTGATTTGGGAGTATAAGTCTGTCTACACTATGTGCTATGGGGGGTGATTCCCCTGCTCATCTGCACACATAGTCCCGCTAGCTCACATCAGGCACGAGTATAAAAGAACAGCGTAGCCGCAGTATCGCAGGCAGGGCCGAGTCACGCCAAACACAAGCCTTTCTGAAACTGGTGGGTATGTACTCGGCGTGGCTCACTCGTGCCTCTGCATGCCGTGCTGCTGCAGCTACGCTGCGATTTATACTTGTGCGAGCTGAATGAGAACCAGTGCGAGTCCATGCACACGAGCAGGGGACCGATCGCACCCCTAGCGAGTAATGTAGATGAAGCCCAAGTTGCACCCACAAAAGGGAGGCAAAACTGAAGCCTGGTTGAAAATTTGGCCTTGACGTCTGCAAATACACAGGCCTTTTCCTCTCTGTCCTCATGTCCCATTGCTGCCTGGCCTATCTGAGTTCTTCTAAGCACATGCCAGCAGATGCATAGTCTACACGGGGAAAACCTCCGGCATCGCTATAGAAGACTAAGCCTTTCCACTCTTGCTAGGCTGAAATAATTCCCCGAGCGGATGCTTCATTCTGGAAGCAGAGGAATTATTCTGGAATTAAGTCATTTTCATTCCAGAATAGAGCATCCACGTGAGTGGTTATCCAGCATAGCTATAACAGAATGGCTTATTCCCCTATAGCTATGCCGGTTAATTTCCTTGTGTATCTTCTCATTAAACGGCCACTCTGAATGTGTCGAGAAATCGCATACCAGAACAAGCTCCAAGCTTTCCTTTCCAGAGATGTTACTGAAAAGTGCATCTTCCTCGTCCGAGCCATTGGCCTGGGAGGGGACTAGAACTTGCCTCTCTGGTCTCCTAGCTGCTTCCACAATTCCTTTGGCTGGCTAACTCCTCCTCCTTTTCAGGTTCACTAGTTCCCTAGAACTTTCCTTCATGGGTAAAGCCAGTTTCAATGTCTAGTGACAATGTCGATGGAAAAGCTCCCGTTAGCCCTTCTTTCACATCAATGAAACTGAATCTTCCCACCATGTAGCAACTCAGGAATCTCTCTCTCCTGGGGCGTTCCCAGCCCAGAGCTCTTGCTCTTAGCAGATTCTCCAAGTGCTCTGTCTTTTTGCCTGTTTCGGGGGCAGGATCTGATTCTAACCTCTCCCACCTGGGCTTTCAGCCTCCCTATAGCCCACATATTACTTGAGCAATCACAAGGCGATCTGGAAAATCATCTCGTCAAGATTGTAAGCCATGCATCACCTCTCACAACTCAATGCATCAGCCTCATTCTGGGCAGCAGGTTTGACACTAAGCCCAAGCATAGGTCTGACCTGATAATTAAATACAAAATTAAGTGCTTGTGTGGCTCAGAGGCAGCATCACTGTTGCACTAGAGGGGGTGAGGGGACACCCAGATTTGCCATTTGCAGTACTGTATTTCTCCTGCTCCCGGCCCCCTTCCGAGGATATTCTGTGGATGTCACATTAATGAGGAAGTGCTCCCAAGATTGACCCCTTTTTTTCATTTCTCTCTCTCCAGTCCTCTTTGTCCCTCTCTCACTCTCTTTTCCAGGTCACAGGGCAAAAAGAACAAGGTATGTTCGCTTTGCTATGCACTAACATACACATCATGCAGCAAACAGAGAATGATGTGAAGCACATCCCTGCAGAGCGCAGTCACCGAGTGACACAAGAGAGCTCATTGATTAACAGCAGCCGTGCAACGTCCTAAGGCTTCTAAGCCACTGATGAAACTGACATTGCACAAAACAGCACGACAAGTATGTAAATCCAGCAGGTGAGTGAGGCAGGTCGTTTTCTTTATTCATTTCGAGAGAGGCTACAAAGGTAACTAAGCTACAGGAGATGATCAGAAAGCCCTAGGTAAAGTGTCAGATGGGGCAATCGATGAACTTGGCGGTGGCAGGTTATTTCACAGCTAGCTAAAGGTTTTGTTCCCAGACAAAGGAATTAAAGATGTGTAAGTGGATGGTAGATTTCTGAACAGATGCAGGCTGAGATGAGTCCATTAAACAGTAAGGGGCAGGCACTCAGGAGGTGTAAGAGACAACACTTCAGAGCACTGTGTGGGAGAAGGAACCTGACTTCCGTGGAGCTGCGCCTGTGTATGCCAGCTGAGGATCTGGCCCTATAGTATGCATCTGACATCTCAATGTGCTAGAAATTTCTAACTGCACCAGACGGGAGCTCATGATCAAAAGGGCCCTGGGGTAAAAACATTTATGTGAGTAGCGTTCTGACCTGATGCACGGGATTGCAGCGCCACTCAGGTTTGACCTGGTCAAAAAATGGGTGGGCCATGGTCCCGTTGGCCACCACCCCCAACTCCAGATGTTTGGCTAAGCATTTTGTAACCCTCAGAGGCTCAGAGGAGAGAGGACAGATTGTCTTACTTTTTGTTCATTATTTGAGCTCTCTTTGAAGGTGAAACACTCTAGGCGGCTTATTTGGCTCAGTTCAACTTCATAGCCCAAATGAATGGCTGACAAGATGGACAGAAAGGGGATTTCTAGCAGCCAACTTGAGCTGACCAGCTCTGATGGTGCGGCAGAAAAGAAACCTAGAGTATGTCTACACAGCAAATTGAGGTGTAAATGTAGCACGGGTAGGCATACCCACACTAAGGGAGCGTCTACACTGCAGGATTCTTTCAGTGGTGTGTAGGGAACATCACACATAACCCTCCTAGCATGGGTATAAATAACTGTGTCGATGGTGAGGCACAGATAAAGCCAATAGAGTACAGACATGCCTGAAGGGTGTGGGTATGTGCCCAGAGGATAGACCATGCTTCCCAGCTAGGGCTCTTTAGATGGAGAACTCCTGAGGGGCAGCTTGGTGATGATTGGAAAAGCTACAGTGGTATGACCTCCCTAACACCCAGGCCTTGGCACAAGCAGGAAATTAGTTGCTTAATGGAAGGAGTGTGCTCAGGAAGAACTGGGTGTCTCCCTTCTCCCTATAATTTGCAGAAGGACAAGAGTTCCTGGTTCATCTTGTGGGATGGTGGATGTGGTTGCAGAGCGCCATTTAAAGTAAGGGGGCAATAGACTTCCCCCACACACCCTGACCCTACTCTTCCCCTCTGTTGGCCCTCCTCCCCCCAAACAGCAGCTTAACCCCCGGAAGCGTAAAACCCTACACCCACCCCCTCAAAATTTGAGCGAGTGGTGTTATGACCTGGAGCATGGGGTTGCAGCACCTCTCATGTTTGACCTGGCCAAAGATGGCCAAGTGGTGCCTGTCCTCCCCCCAAATCAAGTCTGTAACTTCAGGGATGAGGGATTACAGGAATGGACTCCAAAGCAACTAAAAACTTCCCAAAGGGGATCCAGATATCAGAATAATGTGCAATTGGAAAATCCTTTGGTAAATGCAGCCGCCTTGGAAGGTAGCATCCCCTCAGAACACCAGAATCAAAACTTTCTCGTCCTCATCCAAGAGTTTGGAGTTTAAAGATAAAATATTTCATAGAAGATGAGGAAAAACAGTGGGTGATGGGTACAGGTGCTCGCTGGTTGTACCAGATTCATTGTAAGAGGATATTCTGAGGTTATGTCACAATTTTAAAACTGCTGGACATTATGGGGTTGCAAAAACCTACCATGTGAAGAGAAAGTTTCTGTCAGGTGAAATGCAGGCAGAATGTAGATTACTGGTGCAGGAAGTGGGATGCTTGCATTGCAAAGAAGGGTTCCCCTAAGACAAGGAGAGCTCTTTTGCAGCTGTATCTCTTAGGGGCCTCAATAGAGTTGCTTGGGCCTTGTCTTGGGACAGAATGTGGCAATGTGTGTTGGTAGCCGTGGACTATTTCACAAAATGGCCTGAAGCGTACCCAGTCAGGAACCAAGAGGCTGTGACAGCAGCAGGATTCCTAGTGAATGAATTCACCAGATTTGGGGTCCTGAGTGAGTTACATACAGACCCAGGGGAAAACTTTGAATCATAGAATCATAGAATATCAGGGTTGGAAGGGACCTCAGGAGGTCATCTAGTCCAACTCCCTGCTCAAAGCAGGACCAATTCCCAGTGTTTCAAAAGGTTTGTGAGATTCTAGGGGATCCACAAGATTCCCACCACCCCAGCACACCCACAATATGTTGGGATTGGGATAGAACTTTTGAACGTCAGCCAGCCACCTGTGTAGAGTAGCACCAAAGGGAATGGGACCAGCGTGCCCCATTCCTTCTAATGGCTTGTTAGTGATGGGAATACAGCATTCAGGCCTGTATATTTGCCTGAGATAGAATTTTGGGTTTTGTTTACCCATTTGACTTTTGACATTCTTATATCCTTACTAACTTGTGTGAACAAAGACTCTGTATTGCTTCTGCCCAGCCACATGGGGTTTGTTAGCATAATGAGAAAAGATAAGAAACAGAGCTAAAGGGTTGCTGGTTTTGGTGGGAGTTTAATATATGACTGCCTTGACTCCTATCTCAAGACAAGGTCAAGCAACCAGTCAGGAGGGCTGAGGGGGCTTGGGGGAGAAGGTATAAGAAACACTAAAAGCCAAAGGAGAGGTGGCCTGGGCCAGTACACCACCTCACTCCCTACCCCTCCCATGCAGTATAAAAGAGGTGGTACCAAAGCCCCCAGACTCACAACCCTTCAAAACAGAATATGACGATAAATTGTAAAGAGGGGTGCCAGGGGCGTGCACCACAGGTATAATTGAGCCTGCTAAGAAAAAGAGGGGGGGGGATAGGAAAAACTCTACTGGGGTACAGAGCTGAAGATTATGCTTGCTTGGTAACCCCAATAAACATCACATTGTCTGCACTTCGGACTCCGGTCCTCTGCTTTCCGTCTTCGTGACAAGAACCAAGGGAGGGTGAGGGGAAGCCCTAACATGGCTTATAGAGCAGTACAAAGTGTATCCCGGCACTCATGTTTGAGCATGAGCTAAGGACCCCAGCAAATCTCTTGTATGGAGTTCCTGAGGGGCGGGGGAGGATTTGGACTATGTAGAAATGCTACAATCCAAAATTCTAGACGCTCACACCCTAGGGAAAGTTTGAGTTAGTTTCTGATCAAATGAAGAGGCAGGATGATGTAAGGTCATACAGGGAAACTTAAGAGGGGAGCGGGTCTGGTTCCACAATCCTAGGAGGAAAGAAGGGCAGGTGCCCTTAGTTAGATAAACCTTGGGAGGGACCTAAACGGTATTGACCCGAATAAACGAAGTGGTGTATAGGGCACAGTTGGGTCTCAAGACTAAACTCAAAGTTATCCATAAGGAATGGTGAGACGGTATCACAGAGACCCAATTTCAGCATGACTACCCCCAGCAACTGAGACTATAGCTGAGGCTGGAAAGGTTGTAACAGATGACCTCTCCATTCTAATAGAATGGGCAGGATCTGTCCCAACCAGCAGCTTTCACAGAAACACTAGCCACTGCTCAAGGGCCCATTGAAAGAGGCACTTCCCAGGTGGCTGAAAGGAAGTCAGGAAGGAAGCGAAAACTCCAAGGAGATTTGGATGGAGTACCAGCACTCTGGGTTGGTGACGTGGAAATATTGTGACCGAAAAATGCTATGTAAATAGTTTAGGGTTGCCAATTTTGGTTGGACATATTCCTGGAGGTTTCATCACATGACAATCTTCAATTCACGATTAATCTTTAATTCCTGGAGAATCTAGGACAATTCTGGAGGGTTGGCAACCCTGAATAGTTATGCTGGTATCATTCGTCACTGGATACATTATTTCTTTTCTTTCTGTCTGGAATGGGTCATTGAGGACGCCACCATGTTGGACACCGTTGAGATAATGGGTGGGGTTGAGACAAGGGTGGTGTTATGCTGGGAGAAGCCTCTCTGAAGCTGGTGGGCAGCTCTCCATTCCAGCTAAAGGAGGGAACAAGTAAAACACCACTTTGAGTAGGGATAGCTGAAACAATAGGAGCCACCACCCAAAGCATGGACCACAGATCAGGCTGCCCAGGAATTTGAACTATGTGGGAGTTGACTCAGGGCTGAATGTAAATGCGGGGGCAGAGGATTTATTTTCATTGCAGCTGAGGGGGTGGGGCAGGCAGGCAGGCAGGCAAGAAAGCACAGAAGCATACATAGAAGGAGTAAAAGAAGCTCCGGGAACAGCTAGAGAAGCCCTGAGAGAGTTCCAGAGAGCTTTTTGGGCAGAGTGCTGGCTGAAAGAGGCTTGGAACTAGGAGACAGCTTCTTGGCTCATGTTTGATTCCTACTGTGTTCAGAAAACCGGGACTTTGTACGGTCTTTGTAAGCAAGCAATTGTATCCAAGAAATATCTGACTCCATCACCAATTTCTCCTCCTAAACAACTCACCCCCAGGACCCTGAAAACTGGCTAACAGCTTGAGCCAAAAAAGGATAACAATATGCTGCAGCCTGTGTATTTCTGTTCACCCCATAGCTTCTGCCTGTTATTTTCATGCACTGCACCGATCTCTTGGGAAGATATTGCCCTGTTTTAAAAAGTGCAACAGATTGTTTACAGTCGTTGGCAGCTTTAGTCTTTGGGATGCCTAGCTGGAAAGAACTTGATTTACTATTGCAATAAACTGACAGATTGGACGCGTAAACTTGGCTCTTTCCAAACACTGTTAAGAGACTTGATGTTCACATCACACGGAACATGGGAACACTTCCGCGTCGCACGGTCGCTTTTTCGTGACCTGTCCTCTTTCAAGCCGTTCCATTGTTGGGCACAGCTCTTGTCCTCACAGATGGCAAATCCAGCTTATTATAAATGGATCTGAACCAAACAAGCCTCTGTGTTCCAGTCTGCTGGGTCATGGTGTTGCTGCCTGCTATTCAGAGTGAAGTTTGACATTCTCAGGAACCACTTCAAGGGGTTATACCAGAGCCTGCACATGGCAATTTTAGATTAAACAGCTTAAATAGTGGCTCAAAGTCAGGCTGCCAGTGGACACTGCAGTAAACTGGCTTCTGCTGGACAAGGGTTGACTTTTCTAGGAGGGTTTGGCAGGTGAGGGATTTAAAAGAGATTATCTTTAAATGATAGTAACCTATTTCCTCCTTGTTTCAGATTGGCAGAGAGGAGTGGTGGGTGTCTTTTTGTTCCTGCTGAATGCAGAACAATTGTTGTTAGAAGTATTTGCACCTGTATGACTACCACTAACTTTTAATGAGGTACTATTGAAAAGCAAATCGCGGGATATTCCTTTGCTGGCAGCAGGCATTTGGAGGAAATGGCTGCCTCCCAAGAAAATAGAAAAATAATGACAGAAAAACACCTCGCTCTAAATACAATGAAGCACAAGAAGATAAAGTCAAGATTAAGCTTGCTCTCATGCTAGGGGTACAGACTGGGTTCATTGAAATGATGTATTGCGGTTCCCATTCTAGCTAGGAGCACCTGCTGAAGCTATAATGGGCCCCATACAAATCTTTAGAGCAGTCTCCTAGCAGGACATCTATAATAACTGGGCTTTTAGATATACGAGACGAGTGAACTGTAGTGCGCAAAGCTCTGCTGAGAACAAAGGCCTCTATTAGTCAGGAAAGATCTGCAGAAAGAGGAGACTTGGCCAGGTTGTTTATACCAAAACCTGGAGGTCAAATAAGCACTTCTAAAGATTTCCATAGGCGCTTCCTGCAGAGAGAATCATGGGAGAGGAAGTGAAGAGCTCCTGCTGAGCCATTGATTCCCCAAATTATAGCCACCTAAAAGCAGGCACTTCACTGTGACAAACGACTCAAGAGGGAGCTGTTTCCACATAACCACACTCCAACCACAACCAACTGGGTGACGGTGCCCAGCTGGCAAAACAAAGGAACTTGTATTTCTGCTGGAATACAGGGCCTTGCTGCAACACAGCTATGTTAAGGGGATGGTCCATATTTCAAAAAGGATATAGAAAGAGTCACAAGGATTATTTGAGGACTGGAAAATCCACCTTACAGCGACCGATCTAAGGAGCTCGATCTATTTAGACTGCCAAAGAGAAGAAGGATAATAGATGATTTGATCGCAGTCTGTAAGTATCTACATGGGGAGAAAACTATAGCGAGGTGAGGGCTCTTTTAATCTAGCAAAGGCAGAAGGAGATCCAATGGCTGGAAGTTGGCAAATTCAAATTGGGGGAAAAGGTGCAAATTTTTAAGCAAGAGGGTAATTAACCAGTGGAACCATTTTCCAAGGGATATGATGGATTCTCTGTCCCTTGCCGTCTTTAATTCAGGACTGGAGGTCTTCTAAAGAGATCTGCCCTAGTGCAGGAATCACTGGGAGAGAGTCAATGGCCTGTTTTACAGGAGGTCAGACTAGAAGATGATCACAAGGGTCTCTTCTGGCCTAAAAAATCATTTAAAAAAATATCCATAAAAAAAAATTAGCCCCTCAACCCAGAAAAAGATGGGGGCTGCCATTGTCTTTGCCACCTAGGCAGAGGATGGAAGATTTTCAGAGGGAGAGGAACCATCTTTTCATTTCTACAAGCTTTAAGAAGCCAGGTCAGGGAAGTCATCCCCCAGGACCTGTCTTGTGTAAGATTTGGAAGTACATTCGTGACAGGCCCTCAAAGACGTTCCTGGGGACCTTCCACTGGGTACCAAGCCTTTACTGAGCCAGGAATCGGGGTGTTGCTCGTGGAATTCTGTGGAGGCCAATGTAAGTGGTAGAAAGCGGTGTATTTTAGAATCAACTTCTTCCCAGCTGGAACTAGAAGGAAGCACGCACTCGAGAGGTATTTGCCTCCTGTAGATAGGGGGTGCTGGATATAATGTTTGTATTGACAATTCAGCATGCAAGGAGACTTTCCAAGGCCCAATTCTGCAACGTTCACTCACATGGAAGAGCTCAGGTGAGCAGATCCATTGACATTAATGAGGAGGTGATTTGTTTTGGATTATAGTAGCATGTTCCAGTCAGGGACCATTGTGCCAGGCATTGGGCCAGTGTCTTTTTGTTTAAAGAGCTTACATCAAGATGCAAACAGAAGGGCAGAGAGGTCAGAAGGGTAGCACAATCCGGCCCTATGTGAGGAACAAGCTTCCAGTCACAGGCAGGGCCATCGAGAGATATTTGGGGCCCCAATACATCATGTTTGCTGGGGCCCCACCTCCTCCCATTTCACCCCACTTACAGATGTTTTGCGGGTGCCCCTGAGCTCAGGGCAATTGTCCCCCTTTAATCATCGCTGGTCAGAGGAATAAGCACCGTACCTGGGAATACCGACAGCGAGCCCGCATCTTGGTGTCCCAGCCCCCAATAGGTACAGAAGAAAAGAGGAGAGGGGGCTCTGTGAGACGAAATGCAGCAATTCAGAGCAGCAGGCAACCAATTATTGAACCTCATTATATAAAATAGTTTAAGCAAGTTCAATATTATTAACATTAACATTAATTAACTAGAATCCACAACTGCCAGAAGTGGGGGGGGAGAGACCTCCCATTTGCCATCTGGGTACCCGGCGGGCTGATTTTCCTGGTGAGAGCAGGGCAAGCTGTCCAGGCTGATGCCAGCCAGCTGGGACTGACTGTCCTCATTTCTATTTCCACCACTTGTTCAGCCCATAATATTTAAATTAGTGGCTTTTCTCTATCCCAGTTCAAAACGCCCTGGTGCTGTGGCATGTCCTCTTTAACGTTCATGTTCCAACACTACCGAGTAATAAGACTTCAATCCCCATAGCTTGCCCCTCCACATATGGAGCTACAGTACGTCTGTCAGGAAATCATCATGATTTGTATGACAGTCGTGAGATCAGGCCCTATTCTGGCAGGTGCTGCACAGACACATGAGGAGGGACAGCCCCTGCCCCAAAGAGCTTCCATTCCAAACAGACAGGTTATGAGGGTAAACCGAGGCACAGAGAGCAAAGTGACTTTCCTATGGTCACACGGTAAATCAGTGGCAAAGCCGGGAAAGAAATCCAGCTCTGCTTGATCCTAATCCAGTGTACCATCCAAGGGACCGCACAACCTCTCTGCACAGCAAATATATCAGAAATGCAACAAAACTTCAGTACATGCATGAACGAAGTGCAATTCAATAGCATAGAAGCTGTATTTGTCTTTCTTCGCTTTCTTCTTACTCTCTGAAATCCAGAGGTGGGTCTGAGCCAATCTTCCAGACCAGATTACCCTCGAACTGGAAAATTCAGATCAGATCCATAGTCACTTATTTCTTCCCTTCCAGCTCTTCCTTTCATTCTTTTCATCTATCTCCTTTTTCTTTCTCTTCCTTTCCATCTAGTTTTGTCTCTATTCTTTCCACCCTCCATTTCCCTCATTGTCTCTTTTTATTATCTCCTGTCTAGGGGCAGGGTTTTTATGTGCATCCATGTGGCAGTGGAAAATACATTTTTATTCACTGCCTGCTGCTTTTGAATTCAATATCTGGATGAATTTTTAATGTTCCCTAAAATTAGAAGTACAGCACTTGTAATTGTAGGGATTTTTACTGGGCAGCCAATTTCATTGTGCACCAGAGGGTAGATTCCACTCCTAGAACTGCTACACAGCTCAAAATGAAATTAACGGATGATGATAAACTAGGAGGAGCTGCAGACACTAAGGACAGAAAAATAATACAAAAGGGAGAGATGGATGGAGACCAACCAAATAAGATTACGGTTAGAAAAATGCAGGCTAAGAGATCTGGTGATAAAACATCTGAAGTGCAGAGGATCACTAGGAAGAAGAAACCTGAAAAGCCAGAATGCTGAGAAAGACCAAAGGATGATACTGGGTAGCTAGTATCAGGGAGTAGCCATGTTAGTTTGTATCCACAAAAACATCATCATCTGTAATTTTCACTTCATGCATCTGAAGAAGCGGGTTTTTTACCCACGAAAGCTTATGCCCAAATGAATCTGTTAGTCTTTAAAGTGCCACTGGACTCCTTGTTGTTTTTACTGGGTAGCTAGGCAGACATGAGTTTCTGGTGAGATACAATGATAAAAAAGACCAGTGTCATTTTGTATTGTACAGGCTGAACCATCATAACACCTAATGGGGGTGAGAAGCAATAATCCCCTTCTAAACCCGGGGGATCACACCAGTTCAGTTCTGGATTCCTCACTCCCAGGAAGGTACAGACTGGAGAGAAACCAAAGTGATTAGGAGGCTAGAGAGAGACTTACAAAGAACATAGGAACGGCCAGAGTAGATCACACACAGTCCACTTGGCCCGGATACTGTCTCCAACAGTGGCTGGGACCAGCTCCTTCAGAGGAAGAAACCCTGCAGTGGGTAGTTATGGGATAACCTTGGGAAAGTTTCCTGCTCTCCTCCCCTCCCAGTTAGAAGTTGGCTTATTCCCTGAAGCCCAGGGGTTTAGACTCCCTACAAAGCCCTTCTGTATTTTTAGTATTAAAATTATAACTCTGTTCTCACTTCCCATGAGAATGTCCAGTCCTTCTTCAAGTCTTACTAGCCTCTTGGCCTCAGCGATCCTTCCATTCCGAGGCCAGAAGGGACGGCTGTGTCCCCGAGTCTGACCGCTTGTATAACACAGGACACAGAAGGGTTCCTTCGGGCAATGAGTTCCACAGGCTCGTCGTGCATTACAACGGAATTCCTTGGATCGGTTCTGAACTCGCCCCCTTCCATTTCCAGTTACATGGTCATTTATTCTGCGCCTTTTCGTACCTCCCCTACTCCCCGGCAGCCCCACCCATGCCAGTTTTCTCACTGAGCCCAGAGGTCCCCCCACCAGGTCCATATGTTTCCCTTCACCTCCTCCAGCTGCCAGCGCTGCTGCGGCAGGGCCAGAATCCACACAGCTGCTCATAAATTCAGTAGCAAAGCCCCTTCTGGGGCTTCAGGTTTATTTATAGGTGATTTTTCTAATATAACCAAAAATAACATCCCAGCAGAGTCTCAGGGCCCATTCCCCTCAGGCAACTTCACGGCTTTGAAATGCCAAAAGCAGCAGCATAAATATGACTACTATATGCATAAGGCAGCTTCAGAGCTCCCCGCCCTGGCTTCTGCAGTCAGCAAACCCCTGGCCGTTTTCCCCACCCCTGAACGCAGCTCAGCTGCGTTTGAAGGCTCGGCTACCCCAATTCCCACCGGTAGAGACAGGAAGCCTAGGGCTTCCCCGCCAAAGGGAAGGAGTGTTCCAGAAGGGAGCCCAGACACCAAGTCCAGAGACAAGGGCAGGCTTTAACCCCCAAGATCCAACACCACTGTCTGGCTCAATGGATCCCCCTTCTACAGGGCCTGGTGCATTGTGGCTGTGAGGGCCTCCATAGGAATACCACCAAAGATTTATGACCCCCACGCCACAGCTGCACAGTGCCGCTCCCTGTGGGTGAAGGGGGCTGGGCTGTGCCACCTGGCGGCACGGAGGCAGAGAGCAGAGCTGGTAGCAGGGGATCCCACAGCTCTCAATGACGCCAGCACTCTTCTTGCTTGGAGGAATCCAGTGCCCTCCCTTCCTCAGGCTGGGAATCGTTGCTGAAGTCTATCAATATCTGAAGGATGCAAGCAGAGGAGACGAGAGGACTTATTTAGAGTGGTACGAGGAGACATAACGAGAGAACATCAAAGCAAGAACATTCAGGCTGAATATCATGAAACCATCCTGATGGTGGAACACAGACTGCAGACCAGTTTTTAAGGGGAACAGCAGAAGCCTTGTCAAGTAGGACAAGGAGTCAGACCTGTGTCAGCAGAGAGCTGGGCTGGGTGACCCAACAGGTCTTTTCCATCTCTAACACCTGCAGGTCTCGAAGTCTAGTAACACGTCACCACTGGAGCAGGAGACCTCTGCAGCTGGCCAAACATTTTTCCATCCAAAAAAGTTTTTGGACACAGCATAGTTTTTCAGCTAAACAAAAGTTTTCATTTTCATCAACATTTTTGGGGTTTTCATTGAAAACCCAAACCAAACATTTTTCCAACAACTAAAATAAAACATTTCAATTTCTGGTTTTGCTTCCTCTCCTCCCCTGCCCCTCTTCCTTTTCTGCATACTTACCACTTTCCAACCAGCTAGTGCTTGTCCACATCCCATGGGCTTTCCTACATCTCCAGCTACAAACACAGGGCCAAATTCTGAACACTGAAGGAGCAACTACCACTGGCATCAGTAGGAGTTATGCACGTGTAGCTGAGGCCAGAACTAGGCCCTTAGTGATTTATTCTTATTGGGCTAAGCACAACAGTAGCTACATGCAGAATGTGCATGACCCTCTTGAGAAAGGTAATTTCAGTGAGTTCGAATAAAACCCCAATGTAAAGCATTGGGGCCTACCTTATCCCTCCTTCCAGCTGGACCCTTTAATGTGTTCGCTCAATCAAAGCTAGCACGTGTCAGTCTATCCCAGCTGGGAGTACTCTTAGTCTAGACAAGGCCTCGGGGTTTGCAGGATTGGGCCTTGTGTATGTGATTCATGCACTCTGAATACTGGTCAATTCAGTGTGTCTGTGTGCGTGTGTCTGTGTGTGCGTCTGTGTGGGTGGGTGTGCATGTGTGTGTGTCTGTGCGTGCGTGTATGTGCGTGTGGGTGTGCATCTGGGTGGGTGGGTGTGCATGTGTGTGTGTGCGTGTATCTCTGTGCATGTTTGTGCGTGTATCAGTGTGCGCGTGTGAGTGTATCAGTGTGTGTGTGTGTGTCTGTGTGTGCGTCTGGGTGGGTGTGCGTCTGGGTGGGTGGGTGTGCATGTGTGTGTGTCTGTGCGTGTGTGCGTGTATCTGTGTGTGTGCATGTGCGTGTGTGCATGTATCTGTGTGCGTGTATCTGTGTGCATGTGTGTGGGTGTATCTGTGTGTGTGTGCGCGTATCTGTGTGCATGTGTGTGCGTGTCTGTACGTGTATCTGTGTGCGTGTGTGCGTGCGTGTGTAGAGCTGCTGTAGTATTTTCAACTATCCTTTAAGGAAAGTTCCATGTTGTTAGTATTTAATGAACAGCTGACACAGCGACATTCTTACAAGGCATTATGTAAAATACCTTGGGGTTATTATGCTGGCCCTTTTGGAGGGCTCCCATATTTTCCCACTAATGCAACAGGAACCTATTACTGTTGTATTACTAATGTAAAAATGAATAATAAGGAATTGAATCGAGGGATGTGCCAGCTCCATGTACAGGCAAAAATCCATGAAACGGAGCCTGAATGCTGTATAGCTTGTTTGCAGAAATCATTGTTTAGTTCTTGCTGTTAAATGGAGATTAGTGCAGTGCCATTGAGGGTAATTTTGGATGATAATTATGCAGGTGGCCCAGAAATGCATTTGACATGGAGGGCTAAATGCTGCCCTTCTGTACGCTGATATGCCGTGGGCAGGGGAAGGTAACACAGGAAACCTTTCCTCCTATGCAAGAGTAAGCAGGGTCTGCATGGGCTCTCCCCTGACATCTAGTGATGAGCTGGGGGAAAAGACTTCAGGAACAGACTGTGTTTTCATAGACACGCCTACTCTGCGGAGCTGCACAGCATGATGGAGCTGCTTTGCCAAAATGATCATTGTTGGCTGGTGCTGGGCTACAAATCACTTTAGTAGGAGCCGTCCGCCATGGCAACCGGGACAAGCGCTGCAGGAAGAGCGGCTACCCCAACGAGACCCTGCCCCACGTCCTGTGCGGGTGCCAGCACCACTCTGGAGCCTGGTGGCACTGCCACAATGCCATCCAGACCCGGCTGGTGAAAGCCATCCCGCCGTCCCTGGGGAAGATCATTGTTGACTCCGCCATCCCCGGAACGGATAGCCGGCTGCGACCCGACATCATCCTGACTGACGCGGAAAAGAAGAAAATCCTCATGGTGGATGTCACGGTGCCATTCGAAAACAGGTCCCTGGCCTTCCATGAGGCCCGAGCTTGGAAGGTGCTGAAATACACCCCGCTGGCCAACACCCTGAGAGCCCAGGGCTACGAGGTCCAGATCCACGCCCTGGTCGTGGGAGCCATGGGCGCGTGAGACCCCCACAACGAGCCGGTGCTGAGAGAGTGCGGAGTCGGTCGGCGCTACACCCAGCTCATGAGACAGCTCATGGTGTCCAATACCATCAGATGGTCCAGAAACATCTACACAGAGCGCATCACGGGACACCGGAAGTTCTAGGATGAGTAAATGAGACCAACGGTCAGGGAAATAACCCAATTTCTCCCCTGACGAATCAAGGGACGCACTCCACCCATGTACCTATTCGTTACTCCAATACTGACTTGGACTCCAAATATATTCTATGGGTGGCATACCTGAGACCACTTATCCACTGATGCTTTAAAAACTCCCACACCCCAATCTGGATCTATGCTGGTTATATACTATGTATGTATCTCGTGAACCTTGTAACCAATACTTGTAATCTCTCATCACTCAAGCCTGACCCCAGATGTACAGTACCTTCCTTCTTAGCTTGTGTAAACTTGATTTTAAACATTAGCTTGAATAAAAAACGTTAAATATTGAGTGCAGGGGTAATGAAATGTTGTTATCCTTATTGTATGAGTAAAGGGCAGCAGAACGGTACTTAGCCTGCCCTGATGGAGGGTGGTCCCCCTGAATTGAATCTCTCTCGCTAAGCAGGGGGTAGGAATGCCAATTCCTAGCACAGGAAGGAGGGCGGGTGTCAGACCTCCGTGCAAAGCGTTTTAGATTGTTCTTTCTCCAGTGTTTAATAACAGAGCGGATTAGGCTTTATGGAGAGTCATTCTTTCTGTTTAATGATTATTAGAGGTGAATCACTGATAAGCAGGTCTAGGGGTTATACCTTATACCTGGGGAGGGAAGCGCGGTGAAATGAGACAACACAGAGGCTATAGTGGGGTTCCATGCTACACAATGGAAGCACCCGGGTTAAGCCGTGGAACCGCCGAACCTGGCATTTCAGAAGTGGCAGTGAGTGTGCCACAGTAGCAGCGTTTGACCAGCAGCAGGGAAAAGTAGCACAGGCAGCAGTGACCACAGAGATGTTGCTTGACCCCTCCCACTTCCCCTTTCTTGGGCGGGAAGTGACCCCCTGTGAACACACCTCTGAACTCTGGGTCTTCACTAACCAAGGAAAGCCAACTGGGAGTGGGACGCAGCGCAGGGAGAGGGGAGTGATGTGTTAAAGGGACATTTGTTCGTCAGACTCCCCCCCACCCCCATGAGGTGGGACACAGAGGCAAAGGACATGTTTGCTGGGGTCGGGTTTGCTTATGTTCGCATGCTTTTGAATGTGGTTGTGGTGTTTTCCCAAAATAATGCTTGGTTTCCTTTCCCTTTTAATAAATTCTCTCCTGTAATACACAGACTCTGTGCTTGCGAGCTAATTTCCCAGATTCCTGGGTGGGGGCTCGAGCCGGTTCTGTGTTGTATTCTTAAGAGGAAGCCTTAGATATTGAACCTGGCCCTTGTTGCAGCCGACGCCACCTGGCAGAAGAGTTACACAAGCAAGGGGATGAGCCAGGCTAATGCAGCAGCCCATACATCATGTCCCAAAGAAAGGCATAGCTGTGGACGAGGGCAGTGTCCCTAACGCAGATGCTGCAGTTAGCAACGCTGCTACTCAGTGCTCACTGCTCCAGCTTCAAGGAGCAGCAAAGTGCGTTCCATGGCTCATCCCTCCGGCTTGCCCCATGGGATCTTGCTGTGGCTGGCAGGGAGCTGGCTGGGTGGCCTCTCTGCTTATCTTTTCTATGTTGGCAGGACAGGAGTTAGCTACCAGAGAATAAATGGGATTAAGTTTTTTAAATGAGAAATTCATAGATCCCAAGGCCAGAGGGGACAATTGTGATCCTCTAGGCTGACTGGCAGAGAACTTCCCCCAAATAATTCCTAGAGCAGATCTTTTGGGAAAACATCCAAGCTTGATTTAAAAATTGCCAGTGATGGAGAATTCACCATGACCCTTGGTAAATTGTTCCAATGGTTAATTACTCTCAATGCTAAAAATTTACACCTTATTTCCCATCTGAATTTGTCTCACTTCAACTTCCAGCCACTGGATCATGGTATAACTTTCTCTACTAGATTGAAGAGCCCATTGTTAACTATTTGTTCCCTGTGTAGATACTTATAGACTGTGATCAAGTCATCCCTTAACCTTCTCTTTGTTAGGCTACATAGATTGAGCTCCTTGAGTCTACCACTATAAGGCATATTTTCTAATCTTGTGATCATTCTTGGAGCTCTTCTCTGAACCCTCTCCAGTTTACCAACAACCTTGAATTGTGGACACCAGACTTGGACAGAGTATTCCAGCAGCAGTCACACTAGTGCCAAATACAGATGTAAAACAGCCATAGGCACCGACTCCATGGGTGCTCCGGGGCTCTCTGATCTTACTTGAGATCCCCGTTTATGCTTCCAAGGATCACATTCGCTACGTTGGACACAGTGTTGCACTGGAAGGTCATGTTCAGCTGATTACCCACTAGAACCTCAAAAGCTTTTTCAGAGTCACTGCTTCCCAGGCTCGAGTGCCCCATCCCGTAGCTATAGTCTACATTCTTTGTTTCTAGATGTATACATTTACATTTAGCCATATTAAAATGCATATTGTTTGCTTATGCCCAGCTTGCCAAGCAGTTCAGAGTGCTCAGTATTGGTGACATGTCCTCTTCCTTATTTACCACTCCCCCAAATTGCGTGTCAGCTGCAAACTTTATCAGGGATGATTTTATGTTTTCCTCCATGTCATTGATAAAAAATGTTAAATAGTGTAGGGCCAAGAACCAATCCCCTTGGTACCCCACTGGAAATACACCCTCTCAATGATGATTCCCTGCTTACAATTTCATATTGAGACCTATCAGTTAGCCAGTTTTTAATCTGTTTAATATGTTCCATGTTCATTTTATATCATTCTAGTTTTTTAATTAAAACATTGTGCAATACTAAGGCAAATGCCTTACAGGAATCTAAAGTATATTACATCCACACTATCATCTTAATCAACCAAACTTGTAATCTCATCAATAAAAGATATCAAGTTATTGGACAGCATCTATTTTCCATAAACCCACATTGATTGGCAATAATATTACCCTCCTTTAATTCTTTATTAATGGAGTCCCATATCAGCTGCTCCATTATCTTGCCCAGGATTGATGTCAGACTGACAGGCTTATAATTTCCCAAGTCATTTACCCATTTACTCTTTTAAAATAGTGGCACTATATTAGCTTTCTTCCAATCTTCAGGAACTTCCCCAGTGTTCCAAGACTTATTGGGAAAAAAACATTAATAATCCAGCAAGCTCCTCAGCCAGCTCTTTTAAAACTCTTGTATGCAAGTTCTCCAAACCTGCTGCTTTAAAAATGCCTAATTTTAGCTGTTTATCATCCTTCTGAGATGCTAGTAGAATGGAAAGAGTATTATCATATGACATGACAGCATCATCTTTTTCCCCTAAATAGAGAACAGAAATATTTACTGAAAATTTCTGCCTTTTCTGCATTATTACTAATTCTCCCATTCCCACCTAGCAAATGGACCAATGCTTTAACCCAGGGTTTTTAGAACTCAAAGCAGTGGTAACTTAACTGTTTTATTTATTTTTAAGGTCTCTTCCAACCCTAATCTTCTATGATTCTATGATTTCAGGCGGTGTCAGGAATAAATTAATGGGAGCACATCGCTTTCGGCTGATGACACGTTGATGCTTTTATTTAAAACTACAATTGATTAGATTTAAGCACGCAGAGACATAAGCAATAGTTTTAGAACATTCCAAATAATTACCTAGAATTGGAGATGATATTAAGTAATTAGCAGCAGGTTAGCGATGGCCGGTTGCTTCCCCCACTGGGGAATGTGATGTTAGGAAAGTTTTTAGGACAGCTTTACAGAACTGCTTCAAAGTACACGCTATTATTTAATTATTTTATAACTAACGTTTACAAAATACACAGTTTATAGTGACCCCTACTGGGTCATTACCTTTTTAAACTCCAATAAACTACTTATTAAGAAAGCATTTTAACTATTTTAGTTATAATAAGCTTTTATATTAAGTTTTTATTTTAATTAGCAAAAATTGCAAGCCTGCAGCTAATATTTAACCTTGCCTTCTGAAGTCCTGCTTGTTTAAATTAACCCTTAACTATGTGGTGTTTTATTTTATTAATTTATGGTGGCTAAATGCATACCATATGGCTGCAATTAGCTTATTAAATTCTGGGGTAACACACCCTTTCATTCAGGGCAACAATGCCATTGTTAGGATTCTTTGTGTTCCTAATATACTTTACAAAACATTTTATTGTCCTTAACTTTGCTGGCCATATATTCCTCCTTCCAGGCAGTTGGTCTAAATCAATTGACTTCAATGGAGCTTGGCCCATGTACACCAGCTGAGGATACGTTCCACAAACTCTATGATGTTTGAACACATGGACTTTGAATGATAAAAAGGGGAATTTATTCACTAGTCTCTGGGCTCAGTTTGCCTTGGCTGGTAGGATGAAGGATGGGACCACAACTGAGAGGAATGGGGGAAGGGGATATTAGACATGCAGAAATGGGGGCTCTTCAGGACTCTGACAGGTATATAAAGCCCCCTACTACATGGGAAAGCCCCAAAACTCAACAACTTGCATTCTCATAACACTAGGGGTCACCAAATGAAATGAATAGGCAGCAAGTTTAAAACAAATTAAAAGAAGTATTTCTTCACACAATGCACAGCCAACCTGTGGAACTCTTTGCCAGAGGATGTTGTGAAGGCCAAGACTATAGCAGGGTTCAAGAAAGAAGATTAAATTCATGGAGGATAGGTCCATCAATGGCTACTAGCCAGGATGGGTAGGAATAGTGTCCCTAGCCTCTGTTTGCCAGAAGCGGGGAATGGGCGACAGGGGATGGATCACTTGATGATTACCTGGTCTGTTCATTCCCTCTGGGGCACCTGACACCGGCCACTGTCGGCAGACAGGATACTGGGCTAGATGGACCTTTGGTCTGACCCAGTCTGGCCGTTATTTGCGACTTACTGATGACCTCTCAAGGTCCCTTCCAGCCCTATACGTCTATGATTCTATGTTCAACAATAAGGGAGCAAAAAAGATTTAGCGAAAATTTCCCCTTGATGTGCATGCCAACCTGCAATGCACTCAGCTTTTGTCTCCTCTCCCAGAAAGCCTGTGGATCCCAAACTCTTTTTTACAAGACCTATTTTCCTAGCTCAAGTTGGTTGGATATGGTGAAGTGCTCTCATTTGTATGCAGGGACCAACGTGTCTCTAGTCAGCAGTGGAGCCGGTGTCAAATGGCTGAGAAATTCTGGCTTTACAAGCATTTGCATGCAGAAAAAATGCCTCTCCCGGAGAGGAGCCTGGAATGAAAAATGTTTTGCTTTGCTGTTCCTCTGCAAAAAAAGGTGGTGCTTTTTGGAGGGGGGGGGCAGCTAATAGGAACAATGTGTTCTTTGTTAGCAAAGAGGACCATTACTAGATGGCCATTGACCCTTTGCTAAAGGCTAGATTTGAGCCTTCAGAGTCAGCCCAGAGTGAGGAGTAGCACAGAGCGGCGGAGCCCCACGAAGGACCTGTGACTCTGAAAGTTACGATTCCGCTTTTCTCCGAGACCAAGGGGAGAGGGAATGAATTACTGCACCCGTTCAAAGGGTAACGCTTAGTTTTGCCTTCTCACTTGTCCAGCTACATTGGCCAGTCCCCCACCCACTGCCTAGCCAAAGAGCAGGGTCAGGGATCTGCACCAGACCAGGCTCCAAGATGCAGATTGGGTAAGCAAGGGAGTGGGATGGGGGGTAGGTCTGACTGATTAGGTGAAGGGTATCCGTTCTTCGATGGAGATGGCTTTGGGACTTAGGGAATGTGGAGGAGAGTCATTCGTGTTCTCGTTGCCCTTATTTAAGGCTCTTCTCTTCTGTTCCAAGCTCTGGAGCTAACCCTTCATGTTCCTGAACAGAAACAGGCTAAACTGAAGAGGCACAAAAAACACACCACTAAAGCGAACCGCTGACTAGCTCTGTGGAGAGGGCAGATGTGATGGGGAGTGAGTCCCCGTTCTTCAACGCTCCTCGTGGTACTGCTTGGAACTGTCCATAATGAACCTGGAATCTGCTTGGACTGCGCCTGGGTGCGAGTTTCACTACCGTGGAGCTAGGGAGAGGGAGTTCGGAGAGGGAAGGCAGCGAGGGCTGGTGGACAGGGCACCGGGAGGGGAGTCAGGCAGCTGGGTTCTGTTCCGAGCCCTGTGGTGGGATCTTGCACTAGGATCTCCCTCTCTCTGTGCCTCCTTTGCCCCTCTGCCGTGTCTATTTAGATTGGAAGCACATCAGTGCAGGGACTGGCCCTTGCCATGTGTGGGTACAATGCCCAGCACACTGGGGGCGGCAGATGCTACTGAAATACAAATAATGATAGCAGTCTCTCCCCCACCACCGGGCCTCCCGAATCAGTAGTGGTACAAGGAAACCCTTGCAGGCTACCACTCGCACAGGAGAGTTGTGCTGCAATTGTGACTCAGAGACACAATCTGGGCCCTGGTTCCCACCTTGCTCTGGGGGAGGCGGTGGGGGGAGTGATCTGGGGCAGCCCACTTCCCGCTGCAGTTTACCTCCCACTCCATTATTATTACTTACTATTTCTCTTACCGTAGCACCGAGGAGCCTAGTCATAGACCAGGCCCCACTGTGCTAGGTGCTGTACAAACATTGAACAAGAAGAGGGGGCCTGCCCCAAGGAGCTCACAGTCTAAGTATAAGGCAAGAGACAACTGATGGATGAAAACAGCCCCACGGAGGAGTACAAGGAAACAATGTGATGCTCTTGGTCAGCTTGACAGGCGGTGGTCACAGTACACCGGCTGCCCGTTTTTTGTAGACCTCGCGGCAAAGGAGAGTTTTAAGCAAGGCTTTGAAGGAGGATACTGAGGTATAATGAAGCCAAGCAGTCAGCCAATGGCAGGCCATTTCAACTGCTATGGTCTTCAAAGGGCCCTGGGCATCTCGCAGGAGGCATTCAGCACTTCCCAGGGTCAGAGGTGCAACCAGCATTTTCCTAAGGAGGGGGCCCAGAGCTCTCCCTCTCCCTACCCCCACATGCAGCTCCGCACTCTCCCCCTGCACCCTGGTCTCCCCACCCCACCCTCCAGCCCTGAATTCTTTCCCCCACGTTGCTCCACACCCAGCCCCATGCTCTCCCCCACAGAGGCAGGAAGACTAACAAACACCATCCTCCCACCAGCACCGGGAGCCCCACACCCCAACCTCCTTCTGTGGCTCTGCTCCCTCAAGAAGCACCAAAAACCAAAATCCAATCATCCTGCACTATAGGGGACTGGCATTGCCACTGCCCCCCATTCTACTTCTGAATCATAGAATATCAGGGTTGGAAGGGACCTCAGGAGGTCATCTAGTCCAACCCCCTACTCAAAGGGGGACCAATCCCCAGACAGATTTTTACCCCAGTTCCCTAAATGGCCCCCTCAAGGATTGAACTCATAACCCTGGGTTTAGCAGGCTAATGCTCAAACCACTGAGCTATCCCTCCTCCCATCCCAGGAGCCATGGGTGCTTGGTGCCCAGGAGCATCAGAAGGTCTGCCAAGGTTGAGGGGTAGCAAGCAGGCGCACAGGGTCACAACGCCACTCACATTTGGCCCAGTTGCCCCTAACATGGCAGCCAGGAAGACGCTCCGCTGTTACGCCACCCACCTCTGTTCAGAGACCAAAGGGGTCAGGGCGGGGGCTCTCTGGCCCCTCTGGCCAGGGTCAGGCCCTGTTCGTCAAGCTTACCGGTGTGAACCAGTGCTGGTTGCAGAAGCAGGATCTTCCTACCTCACAAGACGTTGCAATGATTAGTTAATTAAGGCCAAATCAGAAGTACCTTGCTCCCATTGATTTCAGTGAGACTAACTCACAGAATAAAGTATGACCCAAGGCAAGTCACGGTGGCAGAATCCAGCCATAAATAATAATATAGCTCTTTGCAAAAAGCAGGGGGAGGAAGCTTCCATTTGTTTGCCTTCCCTTCTGTTTTACGTATAATCTTTCCAGGCAGGTGTAAACAATGCTGGCTGCTTGCCACAGCCATCAACAAACCGGTCGCATTCTAGATTATAGCTCTGTGACTGAGATCTGTGAAATTACATCTGGGGGCCACAAACCAGAAACTTCCCTCTGAATCTCACACTGTCCTTTTTATATAGGGCAGATGGCTCTCTCAGTCAGAAGTCTGGCAGCTTCCCGATACACAAGTGGAATTAAGTGGTTACGAAGCAATATGGCATTCCACCATTAACGTAAATTGTGAACCCCTAAGCAGTTTGCATGCTTAATTTTGGAAACCCAGGGTGTAAAAACCACAGCTGCAGTTAAATTTCAGACTCTATAAAGTTTCTGCATAATTGGCTATGTAATAAGGAAAATCCTGGTGGTATTTGTTTTCTCTCAAATGCCAACTGAGCAAACAGAGTGTTGCATTGGACTCTCTTGTGGATTCAGGATACTGGCAAAAAATGAGACATTTTAAAGAGATTTCAACTCTAGCCATTAGGGAATGCACTGCACTCGTACGTTACTTTTTTCATCTCCAGCAAAGGGACAGATGACAGGGTGCGGGTTGATTATGATGATGGATCTTGCTAATTGCTGCTCATAGCAGATTAAATTCATACCGCTAACCCCCCTTTCCCCAAATAAAAGTAAAACATTCTATTCAAATGAACTAGATTGATGGACTCCTTCCTGGAATAGCCAGTCATACTTAAATGAAAAATACTCTTGAGAAATTAGGCCACATACCCATTGGATTTATAGAACAAAAATACTTTTAAATGCATTTTTCAGATTTATTTTGAATTAAAAATTAGCTTTGGGGGGCTATTCTGGTTCAGTTTTTGTTGATTTCCATTATTTAAGGACAGAAAGTAGGTCACATTCTCTGGAATCTCACATCCAACTCTACTGTTGCATTTGGAGCAAGAGGATTCCAGAGACCAGAGGTAATTAAGAAAACACAATAAAGCACAAGGAGGTTAATAAGAGAAGAATTGAGCTGCTCCTAGTGGAAAATCATTTCTAGGGTCTGATTCTCTCCCCACAGGATCTGAGTGTCTCCCGCTGGCTTCAAATGGAGTTAATGGTATCTTGCAGGGGGGGACAATTCATCCCCTGGGTTTCCACAGCACTCCTTCCCCAAAGCTCTCCAGCAAGATGGCAAGTGGCAGCACACTCAACTAATGAAAGGCCAACTCAGGAGCATTACATCATCAATACAAGCTCTCACTGGCCAATCACAGCCAGGGGCAGGACGCCGTTTCTAAAAGAGGACTTTTCTATCTTAGCATAGCAGGGCTCCAGCATAAACCATTTTTTGGCTTTCGCTTGCTATGTTATTAAACACATTTCCTCTCCCGACCTGTGGGGCACGCTGAGGCTGGGCAGAAGACAGGTGCACCCCCCGCAGAGTGCTCCAGACAACACTGCTCTTTGACAGGGCACACTGACTTCTGCATGGCTGCTGTATCACCCTGTTAGAGGGGGCAGCACATGCTTCCCTGTGCCCAGCTCTGCAGAGCAGTGCAGAGACAGCTGATGCAGTGGATCTGCCCCCCTTTGAAGAGGCAAAGTACCACTGTGGGGTGAGCCTCATGCAGCCCTTAGCATTGAGAGATGCTGCTGTACCAGCTGCTATACAGGGATGGAATCCCGGGCAAATGCCACCATCTGAAATAAATACTGCAGAGAAAATGCCTGGTCAACGTGAGCTGCTGTTGTATGGGTTCTCTTTAAAACAGATGTCTTTATTAACGTTGTTTAACAAAGAGCCCAGCCCTTCAATACTTATTCCCACCAGTAGCCCTAGAGAGGTCATTGCATTTATTCATTACTGAAATGCACTCTGTACATTTTCTGGATAGATAGATAGATAGATAGATATTATGCATCGCTCTCCAGTGGTTTCTTTGCACACTCCCACGATGACCTGTGGGAACTCAATCTGAATGGAAAGATACCCCTCATATGAGTATTTTTGATTACTTAGCTCTAAGGGTTGGATGGGCAAGTGATGAAGGTAGGTGTTGTAAAATGTCTTGTATGGAATGGCGAGCTATGAACCGCTGTCCAGAAGGGTGTGAGCATCAGAGGGTCCTGTGGCACCTTTAAGACTAACAGAAGTATTGGGAGCATAAGCTTTCGTGGGTAAGAACCTCACTTCTTCAGATGCAAGTAATGGAAATCTCCAGAGGCAGGTATAAATCAGTATGGAGATAATGAGGTTAGTTCAATCAGGGAGGGTGAGGTGCTCTGCTAGCAGTAGAGGTGTGAACACCAAGGGAGGAGAAACTGCTTCTGTAGTTGGATAGCCATTCACAGTCTTTGTTTAATCCTGATCTGATGGTGTCAAATTTGCAAATGAACTGGAGCTCAGCAGTTTTTCTTTGGAGTCTGGTCCTGAAGTTTTTTTGCTGTAAGATTGCTACCTTAACATCTGCTATTGTGTGGCCAGGGAGGTTGAAGTGTTCTCCTACAGGTTTTTGTATATTGCCATTCCTGATATCTGACTTGTGTCCATTTATCCTCTTGCGTAGTGACTGTCCAGTTGGCCAATGTACATAGCAGAGGGGCATTGCTGGCACATGATGGCATATATAACATTGGTGGACATGCAGGTGAATGAGCCGGTGATGTTGTAGCTGATCTGGTTAGGTCCTGTGATGGTGTTGCTGGTGTAGATATGTGGGCAGAGTTGGCATCGAGGTTTGTTGCATGGGTTGGTTCCCGAGTTAGAGTTGTTATGGTGCGGTGCGTGGTTGCTGGAGAGAATATGCTTAAGGTTGGCGGGTTGTCTGTGGGCGAGGACTGGCCTGCCTCCCAAGGTCTGTGAAAGTGAGGGATCATTGTCCAGGATGGGTTGTAGATCACTGATGATGCGTTGGAGAGGTTTAAGCTGAGGGCTGTAGGTGATGGCCAGTGGAGTTCTGTTGGTTTCTTTTTTGGGCCTGTCTTGTAGCAGGAGGCTTCTGGGTACACGTCTGGCTCTGTTGATTTGTTTCTTTATTTCCTTGTGAGCATAAATGCCTTCTACTAGAACAGTAACAATAGAAGCCGGACTGACCGTTCTCTGGGCAAATCACTCCAGGTACTAGCAATCTGTTGGTAGCACTTAGTGAAGCGTATCTTCCTGGAAGCACCAGTTCGCTCCTTCACCAGGCTGCTCTGAAGTTTTCTGAATTCCTTCTGACATGGATGAGCTTGCGGGCAGGGCCGGCTCCAGGCACCAGCTTCTCAAGCAGGTGCTTGGGGCGGCCGCTCCGGAGAGGGGCGGCACGTCCAGGTATTCGGCGGCAATTCGGCGGACGGTCCCTCACTCCGCCTGGGAGTGAAGGACCTCCCGCCGAATTGCCGCCGCAGATCGCGATCGCAGCTTTTTGTTTTGTTTTGGCTGCTTGGGGCGGCCAAAACCCTGGAGCCGGCCCTGCTTGCGGGTGACTTTCCGCAAGTCCTCTTCTGTTTCACAGTCTCGTTCTGTGTGACCCTCCTCCTCACGCTTGTAGCAGAAGATGTCATTTCTATAAGTAGTTTCAACAAAGCCTCAACTACAGATGCAGTCCCAGCCACTGCCCCATTGGTTCTCACAGGAGCATCCCTCCTTTGGAATTGAGGGGTTCTGTCATGTTTTCCCACTGCAGTATTCAGCTGAAGTAGCTGGTTAACTTGCTTTTTTAGACCCAGCAGGCCCTTCCTGAGGTCAGGTATTTCATCATGAGGAGCAGCAGAGGTGAGAGTGCTACAGAAGCTACATGTATGTGACCAGCTCCTGAGCGGCCAGTTGATCTTCCTCTTCCCTGATATCCCATATCAGGCTGGAGAAGGAGGGAGGATTCTGGAGTGGATCTGAAAGCTGCAGCTTCAGGGCTATTAGAGTGGCAGGACAGGCATCCTTCAGTACTTGCTCCATCCTCACCTGATCCAAGTGGGTAGCAAGTATCCCCTTCTTTACCAGTACTTTATGAAGCAGTTTGTCGAGACGGCAAAGATACTGTGGACGTTTTTCACCTTCTCCCTGATAAGTGGACCAGAAGTGCAGGTACAAGTCTTCCCTAATCTCCATAGTCCCACACATATGATCCAGAGCGTTCAGATACTCCATAGCACCAGCAGAGGAATTACTTGTGCATAATAATCTGATGGTGTCAGAAGCTGCTCCACTCAGACTTTCAGCTAGTCGTTGCCTTTCGATATTATGCGGACGCTGCCATTCCTCCATCATCTGGGTAGCTTGGTCCATCCAGGATTCAAAATCATCCTCTCCAACAGGGGTAGGTTTTATCCCGGAGAAGAACCTCAGCTTACAGTACCCAGCTCCCTCATTGGGTGACTGAGTACAGCGTTCCACCAATTGTCCTAGTGCAGTTATCAAACCCTCATCTGTAGCAGCCGAGGGCGAAGATGTCGGGGTAACAATGGCCCTCACATCTTCCAGTGTCTTTCCCACTTGTTGCAGCAAAGTGTTCAATTTAGCTGCAAAATCAGGGGTCACAGCGGGTGTAGTCTCTTCCTTTGGGGCACTCCCAGGCAGAAACACAGCCCAAGGGCCAATTTCACCCACAATACCAACTCCCATGGGTACACACGGAGGGTCCAATGCAGCAGCCACTCTCAGCAGGACAGACACAGGCTGGGTGTTCGGGTCACCTTGGCAATCGGATACCATGGTCTTCCTAAAAATCTTCACAGTTTCCAACACCTGCTACACAGTATCATCATTAAGGCTACACTTTGGTCATGGGCATTTTTAGTAAAAGTCATGGACAGGTCACGGGCTGTGAATTTTTGTGTATTGCCCGTGACCTGTCCGTCTGTCCATCACTTATGCTATACATACCCCTGACTAAATCTTAGGGGGTGGCGCTGCTGGGCGGGGGGGGAGCAACACTCCCCTGGGGGCGCCTGATGTCGACAGTAAAGGAGATCCTGAGTTTCCCAGTGGTGCTGTGATAGGTGTGAATCCTCTCTTCACCCCTCTGCTGCAGTCCTGGGCCTTGCACACACTCACTGGCCCACCTCAGGAGCCTCCAGGAACACACCTCAGCTGATCTATGCAATCTAGCTCAGAAGTGCCAGTTACAAACAATATACACCCAATAGCCTCTTAGAATAGCGTTAACTCACCTTTACTTAACGGCTCAGAAAAACACGATAGACTGTGATTCATTAAAATGTCACAACCACTTTAAATCAGCAGGAGGCACTTCAATAACTCAATTAATGAATGCAGTTTACAGTAGTAAATGAAATGGAACCAACGTACATTTACAATGTCACCGCTGACCCCACCCTTGAATGTACATTCTTCTGCATTTCAGAGCGCTAGCTGCTTGCTTGCTTGCGTGAGCGGCTAGGGACGGCACTCTGACAGTCCAGTAAAACAGTCCAGCCCTGGCAACAAGGGGCAGAGCAATGCAAACTTGGGATCATTCCAGGCTACACAAGCCCTCTGAGGATTGGAGTTGTTCTAACCAGAGGTAAGTAACCCTGGATCCTGGTTACACAATAAGACCACTCCATCTCTTCTCAGACCCCTTCCAGGCTCTTTGCTATTGCCCATCCCCTGCAAGCACTTTCCCACACAACAAACGTGGTGGCTACATAAGAACGGCCATACTGGATCAGACCAAAGGTCTTCCGACAGTGGCCAATGCCAGTTGTCCCAGAGGGAATGAACAGAATAGGTAATCATCAAGTGATCCATTCCCTGTCGCCCATTCCCAGCTTCTGGCAAACAGAGGCTAGGGACACTATTCCTACCCATCCTGGCTAATAGCCATTGATGGACCTATCCTCCATGAATTTATCTAATTCTTTTTTGAACGCCGTTATAGTCTTGGCCTTCACAACATCCTCTGGCAAAGAGTTCCACAGGTTGACTGTGTGTTGTGTGAAGAAATACTTCCTTTTGTTTGTTTTAAACCTGCTGCCTATTAGTTTCATTTGGTGACCCCTAGTTCTTGTGTTATGAAAAGGAGTAAATAACACTTCCTTATTTACTTTCTCCACACCAGTCATGATTTTATAGACCTCAATCATATCCTCCCTTAGTCGTCTCTTTTCCAAGCTGAAAAGTCCCAGTCTTATTAATCTCTCCTCATATGGAAACAGTTCTATTACCACTAATCATTTTTGTTGCCCTTTTCTGAACCTTTTCCAATTCCAATGTATCTTTTTTGAGATGGGGCAACCACATCTGCAGGCAGTATTCAAGATGTGGGCGTACCATGGATTTATAGAGAGGCAATATGGTATTTTCTTTCTTATTATCTATCCCTTTCTTGATGATTCCCAGCATTCTGTTCGCTTTTTTGACTGCCGCTGCAGATTGAGTGGATGTTTTCAGAGAACTATCCACGATGACTCCAAGGTCTCTTTCTTGAGTGGTAACAGCTCATTTAGACCCCATCATTTTGTATGTATAGTTGGGATTACATTTTCCAATGTGCATTACACACGCTGCCTTCACTGCAGGCCAAACTCAGTCAGTTCTGGGCACAGCAACGGTCTCTGCCCTGGCTGCAATGAAGGCCAGAAGTAGCCTTTGAGGCTCTCTGCTTGGTCAGAACCCCCAGCAGACTCTCAGCAGCAGCTCCTGGCTTGGACTTAGCTCCCCAAAGCACTCTCCACTGTCCTGACCAGGATCCCAGCTCCCAACCAAGATGGAGCCCCTGGGCAGCAGGTATCATAGGCTGGGGAAGGCTGTGCCTCCCCAAACAGCCAGGCGTGGCCCCGCCCATGCTCTGCCCCCAACAGGCCCCCTCTTGCTTCCCGCTCTGTGGCTCCCCTTGTGCTGTGGCCCCGGCTCAGGCTAGGGCTGCGCCGCCCGCCCTCCCGGCGCTCCAGGGCTGGGGAGGGCTAGTCTGGGGTGGGGGCCAGTGGCCACAGTGGGGGGGCTCTGGGCTCCGGCAGGAGGGGGACACAGAAGGGGTGGGACCTCGAACGGAAAGGGCGAGGCTGGATGGTTCACGCGCCGCCCACGATGGAGACCACTGCATGCTCTCCTTGTATCCCCTGGAAGTGGAAGTCTGTCTCTTCCTCAAGGCATCATGAAAGTTGTAGTCTCCAAGGCTGGATTGCAGCACTCAGAAGCTTCCCGACTGGAAGTTAAGTTCAGAGGCTCCTCTAGAAGCGGGTGCCTATATATGTAACTCTATGGATAGATTCCACAGGGTCTCCCACCACCATGCAATGTTCAAGATTTGAAATTCAAGCACTGCTGGTAAATTGTTATTGGTCTGTAGCATTTAATTTCAGAAAGGGGAACTACACAAAAATGAGGAGGTTAGTGAAACAGAAATTAAAAGGTACAGCACCAAAAGTGAAATCCCTGCAAGCTGCGTGGAAACTTTTTAAAGACACCATAATAGAGGCTCAACTTAAATGTATACCCCAAATTAAAAAACACAGTAAGAGAACCAAAAAAGAGCCACCGTGGTTAAACAACAAAGTAAAAGAAGCAGTGAGAGGCAAAAAGGCATGCTTTAAAAAGTGGAAGATAAATCCTAACGAGGAAAATAGAAAAGAGCATAAACTCTGGCAAATGGAGTGTAAAAATATAATTAGCAAGACCAAAAAAGAATTTGAAGAACAGCTAGCCAAAGACTCCAAAAGTAATAGCAATTTTTTTTAATACATCAGAAGCAGGAAGCCTGCTAAACAACCAGTGGGGCCAACAGACGATCGAGATGCTAAAGGAGCACTCAAAGACGATAAGGCCATTGCGGAGAAACTAAATGAATTCTTTGCATCGATCTTCACTGTTGAGGACGTGAGGGAGATTCCCAAACCTGAGCATTCTTTTTGGGTGACAGATCTGAGGAACTGTCCCAAATTGAGGTGTCATTAGAGAAGGTTTGGGAACAAATTGATAAACTAAACAGTAATAAGTCTCCAGGACCTGATGGTATTCACCCAAGAGCTCTGAAGGAACTCAAATGTGAAGTTTCAGGACTACTAACTGTTGTCTGTAACCTATCATTTAAATCAGCTTCTGAACCGAATGACTGGAGGATAGCTAATGTGACGCCAATTTTTAAAAAGGGCTCCAGAGGTGACCCTGGCAACTACCAGTAAGCCTCACTTCAGTACCGGGCAAATTGGTTGAAACTATCGTAAAGAACAAAATTGTCAGACACATAGATGAACATGATTTGTTGGGAAATAGTCAACATGGTTTTTGTAAAGGGAAATCATGCCTCCCCAATCTACTAGAATTCTTTGTGGGGGGGTCAACAAGCATGTGGACAAGGGGGATCCAGTGGATATAGTGTACTTAGATTTTCAGAAAGCCTTTGACAAGGTCCCTCACCAAAGGCTCTTAAGCAAAATAAGCAGTCATGGGATAAGAGGGAAGGTTCTCTCATGGATTGGTAACTGGTTAAAAGATAGAAAACAAAGGGTAGGAATAAATGGTCAGTTTTCAGAATGGAGAGAGGTAAATAGTGGTGTCCCCCAGGGATCTGTACTGGGCCCAGTCCTATTTAACATATTCATAAATGATCTGGAAAAGAGAGTAAACAGTGAGGTGGCAAAATTTGCAGATGATACAAAACTACTCAAGATAGTGTGACAGACCCAGACCAGTGGGGTACAGGAGTCTGGTAGAGGGCAAATATACTGGTCACTGGATGAGTAGTTTTCTGTTCCCTGAGTGACCAGAGCAGGGGCTGCACTAGAGTAATCAGGAACCTGCTAGAACCAATTAAGACAGGCAGGATAATTAAAACACCTGGAGCCAATTAAGAAACTGCTAGAATCAATTAGGACAGGCTCGCTAATCAGGGCACCTGAGTTTAAAAAGGAGCTCACTTCAGTTTGTGGTTTGCATGCGAGGAGCTGGGAGTAAGAGGCACAAGGAGCTGAGAGGATGTGCTGCTGGAAGACTGAGGAGCACAAGCGTTATCAAACACCAGGAGGAAGGTCCTGTGGTGAGGATAAAGGTGTTGGGAGGAGGCCATGGGGAAGTAGCTCAGGGAGTTGTAGCTGTTGCGCAGCTGTACAAGAAGGCACTCTAGACAGCTGCAGTCCACAGGGCCCTGGGCTGGAACCCGGAGTAGAGGGTGGGCCCGGGTTCCCCCCATACCTCCCAACTCCTGATCAGACACAGGAGGAATTGACCTGGACTGTGGCTTCTACCAGAGGGGAAGGTCTCTGGGCTGTTTCCCGACCCACATGGTGAATCTGTGAGGCGAGCAGATCCACCAATAAGCGCAGGACCCACCAAGGTAGAGGAGGAACTTTGTCACAATAGTTAAGTCCCAAGCAGACTGCAAAGAGCTACAAAAGGATTTCACAAAACTGGGTGACTGGGCAACAAAATGGCAGATGAAATTTAATGTTGATAAATGCAAAGTAATGCACATTGGAAAACATAATCCTGTATATACATATACAATGATGGGGTCTAAATGAGCTGTTACCACTCAAGAAAGAGATCTTGGAGTCATTGTGGATACTTCTCTGAAAACATCCACTCAATGTGCAGCGGCAGTCAAAAAAGCGAACAGAATGTTGGGAATCATCAAGACAGGGATAGATAATAAAAAAGAAAATATCATATTGCCTCTTTATAAATCCATGGTACACTCACATCTTGAATACTGCGTGCAGATGTGGTTGCCCCATCTCAAAAAAGATATATTGGAATTGGAACAGGTTTAGAAAAGGGCAACAAAAATTATTAGGGGTATAGAACGGCTTCTGTATGAGGAGAGATTAATAAGACTGGGACTTTTCAGCTTGGAAAAGAGGCGACTAAGGGGGGATATGATAGAGGTCTATAAAATCATGAGTGGTATAGAGAAAGTAAATAAAGAAGTGTTATTTACTCCTTCTCATAATACAAGAACAAGGGGTCACCAAATGAAATTAATAGGTAGCAGGTTTAAAACAAACACAAGAAAGTATTTTTTCATGCAACGCACTGTCAATCTCTGGAACTCCTTGCCAGAGGGTGTTGTGAAGGCCAATACTATAATGGGGTTCAAAAGGGAGCTAGATAGATTCATGGAAGATAGGTCAATGGCTATTAGCCAGGATGGGCAGGAATGGTGTCCTTAGCCTCTGTTTGCCAGAAGCTGGGAATGAGCGACAGGGGATGTATCACTTGATTACCTGTTAAGATCACTCCCTCTGGGACACCTGGCATTGGCCACCGTCGGAAGACAGGATACTGGGCTTGATGGACCTTTGGTCTGACCCAGTATGGCCGTTCTTATGTTCTTATGTCACAAAAGTCATATGACATTACTTCTGTTCCCTGGTTGAATATAACTTATAGCGAGGAGGAGGGCTTGAGGAAGTCACTGGAGATTTGACTCTCAGAAAGAGGGAATAGTCTACAGGGAAGTCATTGATAAGTAGGAGCAGAGAGTTTAAGAAAACTGAACCTTTTCCTGCCTGGGGCAAAGTGGACTTGCCTGCGAATCACTCTTTGGAATACTCGGCTACGTTTATTGGCTAGGTGCCCAGTTTAAATGTAATGTTCTGATTTGACCAGCACACAAAGTAAGTGTTGGGCATGCAGAGTCCTAATGGGAAGAGGTCAGTTCTTTTCTTGGCTCATTTGATTGCCTTTGTACCAGGCCTCTGGCAGGGGATTTAGGGAACCCCGTCCCTCTGATGTGTCAGTTTCCCATCCCCTATAACACATACTACTTCTAAGGCAAAATACCCCTGCATGAGAGCTGGAGATTCACTTCCAATGATCGTTTGATGACTAGAATTTGGTCACAAAGAGAACATAAAAAGGAATGCAGTCATGGGCAAAGCAAATGTGGTTTTAAAATCAAGCAAATGCTCAAGAAGAATTCTTTTGCAGTATTTGCCCAACTCTACTTATTAATACTAAGTAAAATTAATTACACTATTGGAAAAAAATGTATATCATACTAACCATCTTTATATTCCTGTTTTCTCCCCAAGCCATGAAAGAATGAATGCAGTCTAATAATGAATCAGCCAGCAGCTTTTAATCCTACAATAGATATATGGCCATTCTAATGCTTCATTCACCATAAAATTTGAAAGCGACAGCTGATGAACTGGGCACCAGTTCAGAGCTCAACATATATCTAAGCTGAGCCGTTGCAGTCAATAGATGGTCATTTAGAATGCAGGAGAGAGAATTCTCTTTTACTTGGGGGGAGGGATAGCTCAAGTGGTTTGAGCATTGGTCTCTTAAACCCAGGGTTGTGAGTTCAATTCTTGAGGGGGGCCACTTAGGGATCTGGGGCAAAATCAGTACTTGGTCCTGCTAGTGAAGGCAGGGGGCTGGACTTGATGACCTTTCAGGGTCCCTTCCTGTTCTAGGAGATAGGATATCTCCATTAATTTATTTATTTCCATAGGATACTTCTTCCTCCTGCCACTGGAATTTTCCATGTTAATAGTGCACAGTTAGGGCCAAATTCCCAATGCAGGCAGACTTCCCTGGGGGAAATTTACCCCTGTGCAGAGGGCTGGTACATGACCGATTAACCATCCAAGTGCACAGACCCAGTGCTGGTCCTCTGCGCAGGGGTGAATTGAAGTACGTGAGGAAAGAGGGACCATGTGGAAGGAAGTAATTAAAATGGTTGTTGATAGAACTTTCATTGTAACGCGTGTCCCTGCTGCAACGCTCTTATGCTGCCCCCAGACGACTCTATCCCCTTATCTTTTATAGTTCTTTTGATACTCGTAAAAGAAAATAGCTTGTACCATCCACAATTCTATCCACCTCCAATAAAGGGTCAGTCACTGAAGGAAAGAGGTAATCAAGTGACCCTGTATAGTAACATGGGTTTGATTCTTACTGTCATCCCAGACATCCCCATGGAACTGTTTCACTAAGGCACTGACACCCTGCAGAGTGGGCCTGCGTCTGGGCTCCTGGACACAGGAACTCAGGCTTGCCAAGCCCACCGGGGAGCATCCACACTGCAGAGCCACATGCAATCCACAGCCATGTCCATGCTGGCGCTGCAGTTGTGTGATGGTGGAGTTACCACCAGCCCCGAGGAAGGGCCAGTGTGCGGTTGCATTCCCCCAAGAACAGACCAAGGATCAAATTGTGACTCATTCACAATCCTCTCCCTGCTACTCCCCTGGCTCCAGAGGGAAAGTAATCTGCACACGCTTTCTTGAGCTGGGGTTGATTACTTCCCCCTTCTGTGCTCACTTCACAACCCTGGCCTGTGCAGTAGTGAGTGGCCTCAAGGCCCTACCCACCCAGGTGGGAGAAGTGGCCCCACACAGCCATCTCCCCTGCATGCACCTTCTGCCCCCTTCCCTCCCTGTGTGGGCACATAGGGCCTTTCCCTTTAAATATTAACTTCCCTCCTACACGCAGAGCTGCAAGAAGGTGAGATTGCTGAGGAGCTGTTCATGTCGCACAATCTCCTAAACATACAGCAGCTCATAAATTAGCATGCCAGCAATTAATGTACCAATTCAGGGGCTGTGGTAATCCTTGCCTTGTTCCAGAGGCAATTTATAAACGAAAGGTCTTTGGGAATGTAAACTCTGTGTTTGGCCCAGTGTGGTCATTCATCTCTACCATCCTAGAGCAGTAGTTAGCGTGTGTGCACGCACACACACACTAATCCATATGGATTCCACAGCTTGGATATCCACATAAGCCCAGCCAGCCAGGCGTGTGCATGAATCTTTTAGTGGGCTTCAGCAGCGCAGCAGCACGATGCGTTCTTTCTCATCAAATCCAGCCTTAGGAAGACCAGTCTTCAACGCTGGTTTGCATCTCCCTGGACCTGAACTAATACTAACTGAAATCAATGGGAGTTTTGCCTATGTAGGGAGTAAGGGGTCAGGCGCTGAAACAAAAGGTCTGTTGTGCGTGCATGCAGCTCTGCTTCCATTCCTCGCTTCAGCTGCAAGATCTAAAGAGGCTGGGGGCTTTCTATTATATGTAAAGGCTGATCCTACAGACCTTAGGAGTTTTGCCTGTGCACATAACTGCAGGACCCTACCCGTTCTATATGCAGAACTTCATGAAGCCGTAATTCCCATCTGTCTTTTAAGTGAAAATGTAGCGCCGATCAAAAGAAAGCTGATGCTCTGAGCTGTGTAACGATACACCGAGCTATCTGCTTTCCAGCGACTGGGTCAGCAAGGTGGTCTAAAATGAGAACAGTCATCCAGGACTGGGAAGAAATTCACTCCAGGTGTTGCATTCAGGTTTCTCTGTCATTTCTCCAGCTCAGGTTCAGTATCTCTGCTGACCATCTATTTCTGGGTGAAATTCCGCCCAGCACAGAAGCCCCTGGCCCTTTAGTCCTGCAGAGGATTCTGCAATTGCCCCGAGTCAGTGGACACAATGGAAACGTCTGGATCCAGGGATAGATTTGGCCCTCGCAGGTTTTTTCAGAATTTGCTTACCATGAAGCCCAGTCCTGCTCCCACTGAAGGTTGGTGGGAGTTTTACCCTGGACTCCAGTGAACCAGTTTGTGCTAGTTACACGCTGGGCAGTTTGGGCCTGCACTTGCCCCCAGGGGAAGCTCCAGGTGTCAAGGAAGAGAGGAAGTTAGCAGGGGGAGTTTCCCTTAGGACAGTGCAGCATGCCTCCCATCCCCCATGAACGCAGCCAACTCTGCCAGCCACTTCAAAGGGCTGGCAGGGCTACGACCCAGCCTCCAAGCTGACCCTTGTGGTGGTTTGGGCCCCACAGGCACAAGGACAGTGATGATGCCTGATCATTGCACAGAGCAGAGGTCTCTTCACGCACTGCCCTTCCCCACCCTGCAGGGACCAGGGAGGATCTTTCCCAACAAATGCCCATCTAGCAGCTGGCTACTGTTCTTTATATTGTGTCCTCATCCTCCCAGTGCTGCAGTACTTCTCCAGGCAAGACTCCCACTGCCTCCAGGGTAATTCCAAAGACAGCAGGACTGGGCCCGCTTCCTCGCCTGGCATAGCCTGTATCCCGGGGTACGTCCGCTCCAGCTGAGTTCCACTTTGTGACGGCTGCGTTTTCACTTCTATGCGTATGCACCTCCCTGCTTAAACATGCTCCTTTTAATCTCCCCTTTTCCTTATCTTTTTTATGCTGGAAGGATCAACCACCTGATCTGTAATACAGGACTCTTCAATAGTCTCCAGAATAATTTCAGGGGTGTGTTAAGTCTCTACTTTGCCCTTTAACCTGCTATTAACTATCTTCTTCATTGTTTTAAAATCTGCCCTTTTAAAATCCATCATCACTGCACTACCCTCGGGGGCCTGTAGTGATATAAAACCTAATTGTGCAGGGATCACCACCCCCAGCAGAGCTCCCACCCACTCGCCTTCTGAATTACATAAGAACATAAGAACGGCCGTACTGGGTCAGACCAAAGGTCCATCCAGCCCAGTATCCTGTCTGCCGACAGTGGCCAACACCAGGTGCCCCAGAGGGAGTGAACCTAACAGGCAACGATCAAGTGATCTCTCTCCTGCCATCCATCTCCACCCTCTGACAAACAGAGGCTAGGGACACCATTCCTTACCCATCCTGGCTAATAGCCATTAATGGACTTAACCTCCATGACTTTATCCAGTTCTCTTTTAAATGCTGTTATAGTCCTAGCCTTCACAACCTCCTCAGGTAAGGAGTTCCACAAGTTGACTGTGCACTGTGTGAAGAAGAACTTCCTTTTATTTGTTTTGAACCTGCGGCCTATTAATTTCATTTGGTGACCCCTAGTTCTGATATGATGGGAATAAGTAAATAACTTTTCCTTATCTACTTTCTCCACATCACTCATGATCTTATATACCTCTATCATATCCCCCCTTAGTCTCCTCTTTTCCAAGCTGAAAAGTCCTAGCCTCTTTAATCTCTCCTCATATGGGACCCGTTCCAAACCTGTAATCATTTTAGTTGTCCTTCTCTGAACCTTTTCTAGTGCCAATATATCTTTTTTGAAATGAGGAGACCACATCCGTACGCAGTATTCAAGATGTGAGCGTACCATCGATTTATATAAGGGCAATAATATATTCTCCTTATTCTCTATCCCCTTTTTAATGATTCCTAACATCCTGTTTGCTTTTTTGACCGCCTCTGCACACTGCAGAGAACTATCCAGAATTAATCCTCCTAAGTAATGCTAGGAGTCACATCCTCTCTTGCAGATGCCAGAACAAGTTGCCCTAAAATGATGCTTATAGTATCAATAAATTTCTTCTCCAAACTACAACCTACGCACCACTCAACCAGTAATACCTAGGTAATTAAAACCAGTCAGTCTTTATTGTTCTGGCAGGTTTGGCATCTTTCAATCTCCAACATGCTACATTCCATAGCATTATTGTAATCTGAGAGCTTGCTGGTCTATTTCTACAGCCTTGCTAGTATTTCTTTGATCTGTGACTGGTAACTGAATCAAATCCACCCCCAGGATAATTCTGAGTTGTGAATCTTATCAAAGGTGGGTTTGTTTTCCTCTATCATGCTGGACCCCACTTGCCAATGCCCTTGGGGAGGATGGGCAAGTGACCATCACAATCTACCTTTTCTCCTAAAGAAGTGAACAGACGCACTCTGACACAATCTCTACCCCACCAGGGGCCTCATGGTCATCTGTTTCAACAAGGCTGAAAGGGCTAAAGTCAGCATGGACCTGCCGTCTGTGACCATCACCAGAAGATCATGAGCTTAAAAAAACCGATCAGCCTCCATGCCATAGGCTGGTCTGTAGCCAGACTGATAAGGATCCAGGAAGCTAGATGTAGTTGGAGTTGATTTGCCACGATCTTCCCAAAAGTGTCATTATTCTCATGCTCTGTGTCTCCCCCCCATCTCTTCAGACTGCTAGCTCCCCGGGGCAGGGACTGTCACTTCTGTTTTCTACAGTGCTGTGCTCCTTGCTGGCACTTTAGCCATTGTTCTCATCTTCCCCATAAACAGAAGGTTTGAGACAGGACTAAACAAAAAATCTGTGAAGCTGTAAAGAGACTGTATCCTGAGCAGATACCAAACCATTGCTTGTTTAAGGTGGTAGATGACTTGCCTTCTTGAAAAGGAGTATTCATCACCCAAGCTTTCACCTCTGGCTTTGCACATACTCAACGGTTGCGTAGGAATAGAAACAGATCGTTGGTCTTTTGTATCCGCGGCTGTTTGATTATGATGCTGCCACCTCTAGTTCACGTATTTGTGAGAGAGAATAAAAGATTCCCATCCAAAAACAAACACATACAACCGATCTTTGGGGGAAAGCATGGTCATTAACAGAGCACCTTCTGAGGTGGGGGTCAGCTAAACCCAAGCACGTAGCTGACACCACATCAATCGATAGAAGTCTATATCATAATCACATTTTTGCTTTCAGGGCCTGACCCAAAGCCCACCTCAGTTAATGAACAGGAGCCTTTCTGCAGACTTCAGTGGGCTTTGAATCCTAATGAAACTGACACAATGTTTCCTCTGCCAAAGAACTACGGAACAAAAACAGAGGCAGATGATTCCCTCAGTGAACTTAGAAAACAGCGTGGATGCAGAAAGCATCCAACTCACAGCTGGGCTGCTTGTTAAGGATGGCGGGGGGGGGCTTAATCTTACCAGTGAGGTCTAATCAAAAGTGTTGGGGGAGGGGTTGGAATATCATAGCCTGTATATCCCTATTATAACTGTTGTGCCAACTTTAATAGGTAGAGCTGTGTATCTGTAAAGTCTTTCACTTCTAGCCTGAAGGTAATGCTTTATCTCCTCTTCCTTTGTTGATAATATTTTATCCCCCTGCAGGTTATAGCTGTTAAAATGTAATTTGCACTCTCCCCAAATCAGAGGACAAGTTTGGTGACTTATTGTTTAGTTGTATGCTCCGAGGAATAGCCTTGTATTGAAACACTGACGTGCATTCCTGTATTTCACCCTGTGAGAATGGCTGTCATGCCCTGTATTATTATGTTTGTAAAAACTATAAATAAAGATTCATTGTCCATTAGGACACACAGAAGCAGAGCAATCTCAAACGATTGTTTTTCAAAGCACTCGGTCTTTAAGATGGCTCCGTGTGACATATTTAAAACTATTGTTAGGAAAACAAACCAGCTCCTGGAGGATGATAAATTTCAGCCCATTGTGAACTGAAATTCTATAAACCCTCGAGAAAACTGGACACGACAGAATTGGCAAGTGTCTGTTACCTGCAATCAGGGCCGGCGCAACCCATTAGGTGACCTAGGCGGTCGCCTAGGGCACTAACATTTGGGGGGCGGCGACCGCGGCGGCCGGATCTTCAGCCGCCCCGGTCGGCGGCGGCATTTCGGGGGCGGGACCTTCCGCCGCCTCTGTCAGGGGCGGCATTTCGGAGGTGGAACCTTCCGCCGCCTCTGTCGGGGGC